>NW_026014915.1:0-236981 GCF_020379485.1 Brassica napus
GTTATAAAGTTTTTGTCACATTCATTGATGAAAAATCCAAATACACCTGGTTAACCTTAATTCAGACCAAAGATAGGTACTTGATGCATTTAGGAATTTTCAAACTATGTAACTAACCATTATCATGCTAAGATTAAAATTTTGAGATCAGATAATGGAGGAGAGTACACCGTCATGCATTCAAGCAACACCTATCACAACATGGGATTCTACATCAAACAAGCTTGTCCTTATACTCCACAGCAAAATGGAGTGGCTGAGAGGAAGAATAGGCATCTCATGGAAGTGGCAGGTCACTTATGTTTCAGAGTAATGTTCCAAAGAGATTTTGGAGTGATGCGGTTGCCACTGCTTGTTACCTGATAAACAGAACTCCAACCAAAGTTCTGAATGAAGAAGGCTCCATTTGAAGTTCTGAACAGTACAAGCCAGCTCTTGATTACTGCGAGTCTTTGGATGCCTATGCTTTGTCCTCAAACCAGGAGAGATGATCAACAAGCTAGAAGCAAGAAGCACTAAGGCTGTGTTCATAGGATACTCAGCTACACAGAAAGGATACAAATGCTATGATCCTATAGCAAGGAGAGTTCTTGTATCTAGAGATGTGAAGTTCTTGGAAGATAGAGGATACTATGAAGAAAAGAATCAAGAAGACTGAAGGACTTAACATCAGACAAGGCACCACCTTGCGGATCATTCTTGAAGGTCTTGGAATCAGTACATCCCGGATCCGAGGAATCACGCAACTACACCTCCTGAAGTTGGTTCACCATCCACCTTGATCATGAGGGAGGAGAGGAGCATGAGGAGCCTATGCAAGAGGCCAACCACATGAAGGAGGAGTAGAGAATGAAGGAGAAGAGAGCATAGGCTCGGATGGTCATGGACATGATCATGGTGTGACACAAACACCTTCTCAAGATGAAGTGGTAGAAGAACAACAGGAAGAAGAACCAGTTGTGCAGCCACTAAGAAGGAGTACAAGGATAAGGAAGGATCCTTCCAGTTGGGTAAACACTAGAGTGTACTACAATGCCCAAGCTGTGGAGCATCCTTCTCAAGCCGTGTGCTCCTTTGCTCATATCCAGAAGCACATTGCGCGTTCATGGTAAACTTAGATGAGAATCACATCCCAAGAAGCTATGAAGAAGCAATGAAAGATAAAGAATGGAAGGAATCAGTTGGAGATGAGGCAGGAGCGATGATCAAGAATGATACATGGTATGAGAGTGAGTTACCAAAAGGGAAGAAGGCTGTGACTAGTAGATGGATATTCACAATCAAGTACAAAGCGGATGAAAGGTTGAGAGGAAGAAGTCAAGACTAGTTGCAAGAGGGTTCACTCAAACTTATGGAGAAGATTACATAGAAACCTTTGCACCAGTAGCTAAACTCCACACAATCCGGATTGTACTAAGCTTGGCTGTGAATCTTGGATGGGGGTTATGGCAAATGGATGTGAAGAATGCGTTTCTACAAGGTGAACTTGAGGATGAAGTGTATATGCATCCACCTCCAGGCCTTGAACACTTAGTAAAGATGGGAATGTACTGAGATTGAAGAAAGCCATCTATGGACTGAAGCAATCACCAAGGGCTTGGTACAACAATTGAGCACTACTCTGAATGGCCGAGGCTTCAAGAAGTCTGAACTAGATCACACTCTCTTCACTCTCACGACTCCCTCAGGTATGATTGCTCTCCTTGTGTATGTTGATGATATCATTATCACAGGGAGTGATAAGGAAGGTATCATAGCAACCAAGGAGTTCTTAAATCCATGTTTGAGATTAAAGACTTGGAGAAATGAAATACTTCCTTGGAATTGAGATATGTAGATCCAAGGAAGGTTTGTTCATGTCCCAAAGGAAATATACACTTGATCTTTTGAAAGGTGCAGGTGCTTATGGAGGCAAGACAGCAAGGATGCCTATGGAGGATGGCTACAAAGTCCCACGAGAGGGGGAGATTGAAGACAGCAAACCTTATCAGGATCCTAACTCTATAGAAAACTAGTTGGCAAATTGATTTATCTTACTATAACTAGACTGACATCTGCTTTGCTGTGAATCAGTGAGTCAACACATGCAAGTGCCTAAGGAACATCACTGCACATGGTGGAGAGGATCTTGATGTATCTCAACGGCTCACCTGATCAAGGAGTATGGATGGGCTGCAATGGAAGCACTGAAGTGGTGGGATATTGTGATGCGGATTGGGCTGGTGATAGAGCAGACAGGAGATCAACCACAGGCTATTGCACATCATTGGAGGCAACTTGGTGACTTGGAAGAGCAAGAAGCAGAAGGTAGTGTCATGTTCAAGTGCAGAAGCCGAGTATAGAGCCATGCTGAAGCTCACCAACGAGTTGGTATGGATCAAAGGCATCTTGAAGCACTTGAGATCGATCAAGCAACTCCAATGACAATGCATTGTGACAATCAAGCTGCCATCCACATTGCATCCAACTCGGTGTTTCATGAGAGGACCAAGCACATTGAAGTTGATTGTCACAAGGTGAGGCAGATGATTGTGCTAGGGGTGATCTTGCCATGTTACACAAGGAGTGAAGATCAGCTAGCGATGTGTTCACCAAGGCTGCAAGACAGAAGACAATGGAGTCCATTCACATCAGGTTGGGCCTCATTGATCTTGGGAAGAGAAGGAGCTAATCCCCTTAGCTGCAAGGTCTTTACTCTTTTTCCCTCATCAAAGTTTTATCCCATTGGGTTTTTTTTGGTGAGGTTTTTAATGAGGAAGATCTTGTGGCTGTCCAAGCTTAGACTTATACAAGCTAAGCTTGAGGGGGAGTGTTGAGTTGAGCTGAATATATATGTATGAAGAGCTAAGGAGTTGAAGAGGAAAGGAGATGAGGAAGCTTGAGAGAGTTTAGGGAGAGCATGGTACGGACGTCCGTACAAGGCCGTACAAGCCGTACAGTCCGTACCATCCAGCATCGACCAAGACTTACCTTGCATCAGCCAAGTAACACGGTAACTAAGTAAAGGGAAAGGAACTTACCTTGAGGCATCAGACCGTTTAGGGATAAGTGTAGAGCGCGCTTTGACAGGCTGGAACAGCTGGAAAGGCAAGAGCATCTCGGTCCAAGATGCCAGATACTCCGCGCATGTGGAAAGCTAATTGGCTAGTCCAATGAGCTTATCCTCTCCTGATTGAACTCACATGCTTTAGTCTTCTCTTGATTTCGAAAACCCTTGTATGCTCTCTCTATATATTGTAACTCATCAACCCTAATGAAGATTATGCAGTTTGAGTCTCTCTAATCTCTTAGACCTATGCTTTTCTCTTAGACACTAAACGGCTCTATCTAGTCTCCTAATCTTTCACAAACTTCTCTTAATCACTTCCTAAACACTCTCTTTATCTGTTTACTCTAAGGATCTCTTAATCTCATAATGCATGTATACTTCATCTTCAAGTTCACCTTGCAAGAACGCATTCTTCACATCCATTTGCCACAAATCCCACTCCAAGTTTGTTGCAATAGATAAGACAATTCGAATTGTGTGAAGCTTGGCCACTGGTGCAAAAGTATCAATGTAATCTTCCCCATAAGTTTGTGTAAATCCTCTTGCAACCAGCCTAGTCTTGCGCCTATCTATCTCCCCATTTGCAAGGTACTTGATGGTGAAGATCCATCTGCTTGAAACTGCCCTTCTTCCCTTTAGGTAACTCACTCTCATACCAAGTATCATTCCTGATCATTGCATCCCTTTCATCTCCTACTGAATCTCTCCAAACCTTGTGCTTCATAGCTTCTTCATAAGATCTTGGTATCTCATTCTCATCCAAGTTACACATAAACACCATGTGCTCTTCTGGAAAACTCAGCAAAGGAACACACAGCTTGAGAGGGATGCTCCACAGCCTGGGCATTGTAGTACACTCTCGTGTTTACCCAGTTGGAAGGATCCCTCCTTATCCTTGTGCTCCTCCGCAAGGTCTCAACCTGTTCTTCAGCCTGAACATTCTCTTGTGCTTCCTCTCTTAAACCAGTAGGTTCTCCCTGCTCATTTCCAGTAGTTCTCCCTGCTCATTTCCACCTGACTGAGCTCCACTCTCTACTTCATGTGTCTCCTCCTGATCATGCTGACCTGAATCCTCTTGGTTATGCTCCTGCTCCCCTGATTCAGATCCATTCCCCTCTCATGATCAAGAGGAGTTGTTCCTCCAGCTTCTCCAGCTTGATTAGAAGGTCCTGTTCTTCCTGGTTCCTGATCTTGGGATAATCCTATCCCTAGCCTCTCCAACAACACCCTCAATGTTGTTGCCTTCTCTGATGGAGCTCGGGACAGATCCTCTAGGTCTTCCCATTTCTTCTCCTCATAATACCCTTTAGACTCAACAAACTTCACTTCTCTAGATACCATAACCCTCCTAGTTATTGGATCATAACATTTGTAGCCTTTCTGAGTGATTGAGTACCCATGAACATAGCTTTAGTACTCTTTGCTTCTAGCTTGTTCCTTCTTTCTCCGGGAATCATCACATAACATAAGCACCCAAAGACTCTCAAATGATCAATGTGTGGCTTGGCCTTGTTAATACTTCAAAGGGAGACAGTTTCTTCAATACACGGGTTGGCACTCTGTTGATGAGATAGCAAGCAGTCTGAACAGCATCACTCCAAAACCTCTTAGGTACATTCATGTGGAACATTATTGATCTCGCAACCTCCATCAAATGTCTGTTCTTCCTCTCAGCAGCACCCCATTTTGTTGTGGTGTGTAAGGGCAGCTAGTTTGTTGCACAATCCCATGCTTTGCAAGATGACTCTTGAAAGCATTGCTAGTGTATTCTCCTCCATTATCAGACCTCAGAATCTTCACAGTGGCATTGTACTGGTTAGTAACATGCTTGGAAGTTCATGAAGGCTTCCAGGACTCTGTCTTTGGAGGGAATCATGGTGATCCATGTGTACTTGACTTCTCATCAATGAAAGTCACAAAGTACTTATGGCTGTCTCTAGACATACAGGGAGCTGTCCACACGTCTGAATGCACCAGATCAAAGCAATTCTCATATATGGTTTCTGATGTTGGGAAGACAGTTCTACAGTGCTTTCCAAGTATGCAAGCTTCACACTCCAAGTGATTGAACGCCATACTTGGTAGAATCAGTTCAATTGCCTTGGCATGAGGATGTCCAGCCTTGCATGCCATGTGAGATTATCACACCTATCCGTTGTGCTGCTTAAACACACAGACTCCACAGGACTAGGCGCCTCAGTTGTTTGGAGATGATAGAGCTGATGCTTGCTGTCTCCTCTGCCAATAACTCTTCCAGTCTTCAAATCCTGGAACTCAACTTCATTTGGTCTGAAAACCACTTGACAATCCAGATCAACTGTAGCCTTCTTAACTGAGATTAGATTGGATGTAACTTAGGTAGGTAGAAGGCAGTGGAGTTCTTCTCAAACAGCTTGAGGTTTCCCACTCCTTCTATTGGGATCCTGGTACCATTGGCTATCATGACACTCCCTGTTGCTGCTTTAACCTCACTGATTAGTCTCTTGTCACTGATCATGTGTGTGTTGCTCCAGAGTCAATGATGATGGGTTTAGATGTGGATGCTTTGGCAGGAGCACCCAGACTCCGGGTCGTAGCCAAAGCATACACATGCTTAACCAACTCATCCCATTCCTTCTTTGTCACACACTCATCTGCCCTCTTGGTATCCATTCCTCTCATATCCGCACTGTCTCCTACTGTTTCTCCCATGTAAGCTGAGTATGAACACTCTCCTATAACCATCTGCTGAAGTACATCCTTGATTCTCTTCAAGATCACACTCATCCTGTCACTCAAGTGCTCAGACTCGCTATCCTTTCTCCATGCCCTTCTCTTCATTAACCACTCCTTAGAAAGTTTTCTCAACCTTCCCTTCACAGCTTGTACCTCCCTTCCATCTTTCTGGCTTCCTGTTCATTTCCCACACATCACAAGTATATTTAACAAGCTCACATACCTCTTCCATAAGGAAGCTGAAGATCACATCTTGCTTCCTCCTTTCTTGACACCATCTCGGATTTGATGTGTGTGTCTTCACCACATCTAGCTCTGACCATACTTCTCTCAGCCTTCCCACAAGCTGATAACACTCATCCTTTCCTGTCTCAAGCCGCGGATCACCCCTCTGTCCTCAACGACTCTCACAAGCTTGGACTTGCCTAAAGTTGCTTCAATCTCACTCTTTGTAGTGTTTCCTTGAACAACTTCATTTCCCAGCTTCAGACCTCTTGTCTGACCTTCTTCAGTAGCCATTTCCATGAAAGGTTTCCCCTTTCCATGACTACTCATAACCCACAGCTTTCCAAAGCTCTTTTGGCCCACCTTGACCACTCGCCATGCCTCTCCTCTTCAGTCTTCACAGTTGACTCAGGTCTGTGCTCCATTTCCATGTTGAGATGATTTGGATTCACCAGAACCTCTCACGCCACCAAGATAATGAAACCCAGAAGTTAAGAACACCAAGAACACTCAAGAACACTCAAGATTTTTAAGAAAAGGAATCACACTCTCCCACTTTGCGCAACCTGGCTCTGATACCATATACACTTTTGTGTATTAGAGCATGATTCAACTAATCAGGGATAATCAGATGAGAAGATTAAAGAGATTAAGAGATTTTAGTGAGAGAATAGAGAGAGAGGCTCAAAACTCCATTAGATTGATTAATGAGAGAGTATACAACACATATAGATTAGGGATACATAATTTCGTCCAGGTTCAGTCTAGCTAGGATAAGAGGCATGTGTAGTCAAAGATGCTTGATTCAAACTAGCCAATAAGGTTCCTCACATGCTTGGGAATCTTGCTTTAGCTTTCAAGCTGGTGCCAGCCTGTCTAAAGCTCTCTAGCCTTGACCAGACCTTATCCAAACTCCTCCTTGCTTATCCAGACTCATCCTGGCGTGTTTCACTCTCCAAATGGATGCAAGGTAACTTCCCAAGTCTTTTACCTCAGTTACCACAGTAACAATAAAGTTACTGTGGTAAATCTCCAAGTTACTGCCTGCTCCAAATCCCTTCTCTATCCATGTATCAACTCTTCATCTCCTCATCTCCTCATCTTACAAGAAGTTTCCCCGCTTTCTAATCAGGTGATTCCAGTTTCCCAGTTTAGGAAATGACAGCTTCTTTCGTCGTTCCAATTAACCAGGATGAATCACTTTGTCAGAAGCTTGATTTGGATACATAAATGGTGGAGAACACCAGGAAGTTGAATAAATCTCATAGGAGTTGGGATGAAGAATTATCCCACTTTCTAATCAGGTGATTCCAGTTTCCCAGTTTGGGAATAGGACAGCTTCTTCGTCGTTCCAATCAAGCCAGGATGAATCACTTTGTAAGAAGCTTGATTTGGATACATAAAGTGTTGGAGAATCACCAGGAGTTGAATAAATCTCATAGGAGTTGGGATGAAGAAGTTATCCGCTTTCTAATCAGGTGATTCCAGTTTCCCAGTTTGGGAATAGGACAGCTTCTTCTTCGTTCCAATCAAGCCAGGATGAATCACTTTGTAAGAAGCTTGATTTGGATACATAAAGTGTTGGAGAATCACCAGGAAGTTGAATAAATCTCATAGGAGTTGGGATGAAGAAGTTATCCCAGGTGATTCCAGTTTCCCAGTTTGGGAATATGACAGCTTCTTCGTCGTCTCCAATTAACCAGGATGAATCACTTTGTCAGAAGCTTGATTTGGATACATAAATGGTGGAGAAACATCAGGAAGTTGAATAAATCTCATAGGAGTTGGGATGAAGAATTATCCCACTTTCTAATCAGGTGATTCCAGTTTCCCAGTTTGGGAATAGGACAGCTTCTTCTTCGTTCCAATAAGCCAGGATGAATCACTTTGTAAGAAGCTTGATTTGGATACATAAAGTGTTGGAGAATCACCAGGAAGTTGAATAAATCTCATAGGAGTTGGGATGAAGAAGTTATCCCCTTTCTAATCAGGTGATTCCAGTTTCCCAGTTTGGGAATAGGACAGCTTCTTCGTCGTTTCAATCAACCAGGGTGAATCACTTTGTAAGAAGCTTGATTTGGATACATAAAGTGTTGGAGAATCACCAGGAAGTTGAATAAATCTCATAGGAGTTGGGATGAAGAAGTTATCCCACTTTCTAATCAGGTGATTCCAGTTTCCCAGTTTGGGAATAGGACAGCTTCTTCGTCGTTCCAATCAAACCAGGATGAATCACTTTGTAAGAAGCTTGATTTGGATATATAAATGGTGGAGAAACATCAGTAAGTTGAATAAATCTCATAGGAGTTGGGATGAAGAAGTTATCCCACTTTCTAATCAGGTGATTCCAGTTTCCCAGTTTGGGAATAGGACAGCTTCTTCTTCGTTCCAATCAAACCAGGATGAATCACTTTGTAAGAAGCTTGATTTGGATACATAAAGTGTTGAGAATCACCAGGAAGTTGAATAAATCTCATAGGAGTTGGGATGAAGAAGTTATCCCCTTTCTAATCAGGTGATTCCAGTTTCCCAGTTTGGGAATAGGACAGCTTCTTCGTCGTTCCAAAAAAACCAGGATGAATCACTTGTAAGAAGCTTGATTTGGATACATAAAGTGTTGGAGAATCACCAGGAAGTTGAATAAATCTCATAGGAGTTGGGATGAAGAAGTTATCCCACTTTCTAATCAGGTGATTCCAGTTTCCCAGTTTGGGAATAGGACAGCTTCTTCTTCGTTCCAATCAAACCAGGATGAATCACTTTGTAAGAAGCTTGATTTGGATACATAAAGTGGTGGAGAATCACCAGGAAGTTGAATAAATCTCATAGGAGTTGGGATGAAGAAGTTATCCCACTTTCTAATCAGGTGATTCCAGTTTCCCAGTTTGGGAATATAGCTTCTTCTTCGTTCCAATCAAACCAGGATGAATCACTTTGTAAGAAGCTTGATTTGGATATATAAAGTGTTGGAGAATCACCAGGAAGTTGAATAAATCTCATAGGAGTTGGGATGAAGAAGTTATCCCACTTTCTAATCAGGTGATTCCAGTTTCCCAGTTTGGGAATAGGACAGCTTCTTCGTCGTTCCAATCAAACCAGGATGAATCACTTTGTAAGAAGCTTGATTTGGATACATAAAGTGTTGGAGAATCACCAGGAAGTTGAATAAATCTCATAGGAGTTGGGATGAAGAAGTTATCCCACTTTCTAATCAGGTGATTCCAGTTTCCCAGTTTGGGAATAGGACAGCTTCTTCGTCGTTCCAATCAAACCAGGATGAATCACTTTGTAAGAAGCTTGATTTGGATATAAAATGGTGGAGAATCACCAGGAAGTTGAATAAATCTCATAGGAGTTGGGATGAAGAAGTTATCCCACTTTCTAATCAGGTGATTCCAGTTTCCCAGTTTGGGAATAGGACAGCTTCTTCTTCGTTCCAATCAAACCAGGATGAATCACTTTGTAAGAAGCTTGATTTGGATACATAAAGTGTTGGAGAATCACCAGGAAGTTGAATAAATCTCATAGGAGTTGGGATGAAGAAGTTATCCCACTTTCTAATCAGGTGATTCCAGTTTCCCAGTTTGGGAATAGGACAGCTTCTTCGTCGTTCCAATCAAACCAGGATGAATCACTTTGTAAGAAGCTTGATTTGGATACATAAAGTGTTGGAGAATCACCAGGAAGTTGAATAAATCTCATAGGAGTTGGGATGAAGAAGTTATCCCACTTTCTAATCAGGTGATTCCAGTTTCCCAGTTTGGGAATAGGACAGCTTTTTCTCTTCGTTTCAATCGAACCAGGATGAATCACTTTGTAAGAAGCTTGATTTGGATACATAAATGTTGGAGAATCACCAGGAAGTTGAATAAATCTCATAGGAGTTGGGATGAAGAAGTTATCCCACTTTCTAATCAGGTGATTCCAGTTTCCCAGTTTGGGAATGGACAGCTTCTTCGTCGTTCCAATCAAACCAGGATGAATCACTTTGTCAGAAGCTTGATTTGGATACATAAAATGGTGGAGAAACATCAGGAAGTTGAATAAATCTCATAGGAGTTGGGATGAAGAAGTTATCCCACTTTCTAATCAGGTGATTCCAGTTTCCCAGTTTGGGAATAGGACAGCTTCTTCGTCGTTCCAATCAAACCAGGATGAATCACTTTGTAAGAAGCTTGATTTGGATACATAAAGTGTTGGAGAATCACCAGGAAGTTGAATAAATCTCATAGGAGTTGGGATGAAGAAGTTATCCCACTTTCTAATCAGGTGATTCCAGTTTCCCAGTTTGGGAATAGGACACCTTCTTCGTCGTTCCAATCAAACCAGGATGAATCACTTTGTAAGAAGCTTGATTTGGATACATAAAGTGTTGGAGAATCACCAGGAAGTTGAATAAATCTCATAGGAGTTGGATGAAGAAGTTATCCCGATTTCTAATCAGGTGATTCCAGTTTCCCAGTTTGGGAATAGGACAGCTTCTTCGTCGTTCCATCAAACCAGGATGAATCACTTTGTAAGAAGCTTGATTTGGATACATAAATGGTGGAGAATCACCAGGAAGTTGAATAAATCTCATAGGAGTTGGGGTGAAGAAGTTATCCCACTTTCGAATCAGGTGATTCCAGTTTCCCAGTTTGGGAATAGGACACCTTCTTCTTCGTCGTTCCAATCAAACCAGGATGAATCACTTTGTAAGAAGCTTGATTTGGATACATAAAGTGTTGGAGAATCACCAGGAAGTTGAATAAATCTCATAGGAGTTGGGATGAAGAAGTTATCCCGCTTTCTAATCAGGTGATTCCAGTTTCCCAGTTTGGGAATATGACAGCTTCTTCGTCGTTCCATCAAACCAGGATGAATCACTTTGTAAGAAGCTTGATTTGGATACATAAAGTGTTGGAGAATCACCAGGAAGTTGAATAAATCTCATAGGAGTTGGGATGAAGAAGTTATCCCACTTTCTAATCAGGTGATTCCAGTTTCCCAGTTTGGGAATAGGACTTCTTCGTCGTTCCAATCAAACCAGGATGAATCACTTTAAGAAGCTTGATTTGGATACATAAAGTGTTGGAGAATCACCAGGAAGTTGAATAAATCTCATAGGAGTTGGGATGAAGAAGTTATCCCACTTTCTAATCAGGTGATTCCAGTTTCCCAGTTTGGGAATATTGTTAAGTTATGGAGAGAATCGTGAGAAGCATGAGGGATTAGAGAATTGAATAAGAGATGAGACATGAAGGAGTTAGGATTGACTTGGTATGAGATTAAGAGATCTTTAGAGTACTAGAATGTAAGTGAGAGTTTTAGGTGAAGTTTAGAAGAGATTATGAAAGACTAAGTAACTTTGAGAAACGTTTAGAGTCTAAGAGAGAACCATAGTGTCTAAGAGATTAGAGAGACTCAAACTGCATAACTTTATTAGTGTTGATGAGTTACATATATAGGAGAGCTACTAGGGTTTACAAAGCGCAAGGTTAAGGGTAAGCATGTGAAGTCAAGGTAAAGATTCAAATTAGCCACTAAGAGGCATCACACGCTTATGGCATCTTGGACTAAAGTTGCTTTAGCTTTCCAGCCTGTCCAGCCTGGCAATGCGCGTCCCTTATCCCTTAAACGGTCTGATCCTTCTCCACTTGAGTAACTCTTCCATAGTTACCGTTTCACTTGTGCAAGGTAAGTTTAGGTTGAGGCTTGGATGGTACGGACTGTACGGCTTGTACGGCCTTGTACGGACGTCCGTACCATGCTCTCCCTAAACTCCCTTAAGCTTCCTCATCTCCTTTCCTCTTCAACTCCTTAGCTCTTCATACATATACTTAGCTCAACTCAACACTCCCCCTCAAGCTTAGCTTTGTGAAAGCCTAAGCTTGGACAGCCACAAGATCTTCCTCATTAAAAACCTCACCAAAGAAAACCCAATGGGATAAAACTTTGATGAGGGAAAAAGAGTAAAGACCTTGCAGCTAAGGGGACTAGCTCCTTCTCTTCCCAAGATCAATGAGGCCCAACCTGATGTGAATGGACTCCATTGT
Organism: Brassica napus; assembly: GCF_020379485.1. Classification (NCBI taxonomy): domain Eukaryota; kingdom Viridiplantae; phylum Streptophyta; class Magnoliopsida; order Brassicales; family Brassicaceae; genus Brassica; species Brassica napus. The sequence continues at coordinate 12,025 of NW_026014915.1, forward strand.
CTTCTGTCTTGCAGCCTTGGTAAACACATCCGCTAACTGATCTTCACTCCTTGTGTAGCATGGCAAGATGACTCCTAAGGTGATCATCTGCCTCACCTTGTGACAATCAACTTCAATGTGCTTGGTTCTCTCATGGAACACCGAGTTGGAGGCAATGTGAATGGCGGCTTGGTTGTCACAATGCATGGTCATTGGTGTGGCTTGATCAATCTCCAATGCTTCAAGATGCCTTTGATCCATACTAACTCGTTGGTGAGCTTCAGCATGGCTCTATACTCAGCTTCTGCACTTGAGCAAGACACCACCTTCTGTTTCTTACTCTTCCAAGTCACCAAGTTGCCTCCAATGAATGTGCAATAGCCTGTGGTTGATCTCCTGTCTGCTCTATCACCAGCCCAATCCGCATCACAGTATCCCACCACTTCAGTGCTTCCATTGCAGCCCATCCATACTCCTTGATCAGGTGAGCCGTTGAGATACATCAAGATCCTCTCCACCATGTGCCAGTGATGTTCCTTAGGCACTTGCATGTGTTGACTCACCTGATTCACAGCAAAACAAATGTCAGGTCTAGTTATAGTAAGATAAATCAATTTGCCAACTAGTTTTCTATAGAGTTTAGGATCCTGATAAGGTTTGCTGTCTTCAATCTCCCCCTCTCGTGGACTTTGTAGCCATCCTCCATAGGCATCCTTGCTGTCTTGCCCCCATAAGCCCCTGCACCTTTCAAGAGATCAAGTGTATATTTCCTTTGGGACATGAATAAACCTTCCTTGGATCTACATATCTCAATCCCAAGAAAGTATTTCATCTCTCCCAAGTCTTTAATCTCAAACATGGACTTAAGAAACTCCTTGGTTGCAATGATACCTTCCTTATCACTCCCTGTGATAATGATATCATCAACATACACAAGGAGTGCAATCATACCTGAGGGAGTTGTGAGTGTGAAGAGAGTGTGATCTAGTTCAGACTTCTTGAAGCCTCGGCCATTCAGAGTTGTGCTCAGCTTGTTGTACCAAGCTCTTGGTGATTGCTTCAACCCATAGATAGCCTTCTTCAGTCTCAACACATTTCCTTCTTCACTAAGTGTTCCAAGCCTGGTGGGGGATGCATATATACTTCATCCTCAAGTTCCCCTTGTAGGAATGCATTCTTCACATCCATTTGCCATAACCCCCATCCAAGGTTCACAGCCAAGCTTAATACAATTCGGATTGTATGCAACTTAGCTACTGGTGCAAATGTCTCAACATAATCCTCTCCATAGGTTTGAGTAAAGCCTCTTGCAACCAGTCTTGACTTCTTCCTCTCAATCTTTCCATCCGCTTTGTACTTGATTGTGAAGATCCATCTACTAGTCACAGCCTTCTTCCCTTTTGGTAACTCACTCTCATACCATGTATCATTCTTGATCATAGCTCCTGCTTCATCTCCTACTGACTCTTTCCATTCTTTATCCTTTATTGCCTCTTCATAGCTTCTTGGGATGTGATTCTCATCCAAGTTTACCATGAAAGCGCAATGTGCTTCTGGATATTGAGCAAAGGAGCACACGGCTTGAGAAGGATGCTCCACAGCTTGGGCATTGTAGTACACTCTCGTGTTTACCCAACTGGAAGGATCCTTCCTTATCCTTGTACTCCTTCTTAGTGGCTGCACAACCGGTTCTTCTTCCTGTTGTTCTTCTACCACTTCATCTTGAGAAGGTGTTTGTATCACACCATGATCATGCCCATGACCATCAGAGCCTATGCTCTCTTCTCCTTCATCTTGGTTAGTCTCTTGCGTAGGCTCCTCCTCATGTGTCTCTCCTCCCTCATGATCAAGGTGGGATGGTGAACCAACTTCAGGAGGTGTTGTTGCGTGATCTCTTGGATCCTGGGATGTACTGATTCCAAGACCTTCAAGGATGATCCGCAAGGTGGTGGCCTTGTCTGATGTTAAGTCCTTCAAGTCTTCTTGGTTCTTTTCTTCATAGTATCCTCTATCTTCCAAGAACTTCACATCTCTAGATACAAGAACTCTCCTTGCTATAGGGTCATAGCATTTGTATCCTTTCTGTGTAGCTGAGTATCCTATGAACACAGCCTTAGTACTTCTTGCTTCTAGCTTGTTGATCATCTCTCCTGGTTTGAGCACAAAGCATAGACATCCAAAGACTCGCAAGTAATCAAGCACTGGTTTGTACCTGTTCAGAACTTCAAATGGAGCCTTCTCATTCAGAATCTTGGTTGGAGTTCTGTTGATCAAGTAACAAGCAGTGGCCACCGCATCACTCCAGAATCTCTTTGGAACATTACTCTGAAACATCAGAGACCTTGCCACTTCCATGAGGTGCCTATTCTTCCTCTCAGCCACTCCATTTTGCTGTGGAGTATACGGACAGCTTGTTTGATGTAGGATTCCATGTTGTGATAAGTGTTCCTTGAATGCATGACTTGTGTACTCTCCTCCATTATCTGATCTCAAAATTTTAATCTTAGCATGATAATGGTTAGTTACATAAGTTTGAAAGTTCCTAAATGCATCAAGTACCCTATCTTTGGTCTGAATTAAGGTTAACCAGGTGTATTTGGATTTTTCATCAATGAATGTGACAAAGTACTTATAACTATCTCTAGATAAGCAAGGGGCAGTCCACACATCAGAATGAATTAAATCAAAGCAGTTATCATAGATAGTAGTAGACTTTTGAAACACAGTTCTACAATGCTTGCCTAAAATACAAGCTTCACAATCTTTGTTCTCAAACACAACACCTGGTACCATTAAGTTCAAAGCTTTAACATGAGGGTGTCCTACTCTAGCATGCCACAATGCATTTTTATTCAACAAAGAAGCAGAAGTAAATGAGCAACTATAATCAGGAACAGAAGTGAGTTCTTCAAGCATATAGAGATCTCCCTTAGTCACCCCTTTCCCAATCAATCTGCTGCTCTCAATATCCTGAAACTTCACATCATTAGGACTAAAGATAACATTGCATTGTAAATCATTAGTACATTTCTTCACAGATAATAGGTTTGATGTGAATTCAGGCATGTAAAAAGCTCTAGATTCTTTGTTAAACAACTTAAGCTTTCCTATTCCTCTAATAGGTATCTTATCCCCATTTGCTATCATCACATGCCCATGTGTAGGTTCTATATCCTTAATCAAGTTCTCATCACTTATCATATGATGTGATGCACCAGAATCAACAATCAATGGTTTACCTACTCGTTTAGCATTATGACATAGATTACTAAGTAATGGATGCATCCTATCAGTTCTAGCAATGTGGGCACTTCTATACTCATTTCTAGTTTCTAACCGTTCTACTAGTTCTCTAATCAAGTGATCATCCTTATATGCAATCATAGAAGCTCCAAAGGAATAACCATAAGTGTTACCGTTTTCCTTTAGCATTTTGAAGAGTGCATCAAGGTCTGATCTCTTGATGTAGTCATCATTGCTGCGTGAGCTTGAGGCGCCAGTGTAAGCCACAAGAGACTTCCCATTCCCATCATTGCCTCCAAGCCCATCCACTTCACTCATCTTGCTGGTGCCAGCTCCACTTGAGCCTTCAGTCACATTTGCCCTTCCCTCACGCTCCTTCATGAACTTGGCCGGCTTGAGGTGTGGGTGAAGTATCCAGCATTGGCTCTTCTTATGACCATGCTTCTTGCAATGATCACAGTTGCCATTGAACTTCCTGTCCTCATACTTCCCGTGAGATGCCTTGTTTGCTTGTGGAGCCTCGGTTGAGTCCTCATGAGCTGCTTGATTGGCAAGAGAGAGCTCCCCCTTTCCTCCAAACAACCCCATAGATCCCTGCTCCCTTTGGATTTGCGCACACACCTCCTCAAGGTCCGGAAGCTTGTCTGACCTCAACATGTGCTGAATGAGTTGAGTGTAGGCCGGGTTCAATGTGAGAAGCAACCCAAAGACCTTGTCTTGCTCGCGCCTCTCATTCAGCTGATCTGGATCAGTTGTGCTCGGCCTCAGCATCTCCAGCTCTGACCATAAGGACCTGAACCTCCCCAAGTGCTTAGTGAACTCCATGTCCTCTTGTGCAAGACGGTTGATCGCTAGCTTCACTTCAAACACACGGCTGAGGTTGGAAGTGTTCCCATACACCTTCTTCAGCGTGTCCCACAGCTCTTTGGCTGATTCACAGTAGCTGTAAGCATCCAAGATAGCTGGGTCCAAAGATGCGTGTAGAACCGTCATCACCAGCATGTCTTCTTGTTGCCATTTCTCCACAGCCGCTTCATTGGAGACCTCTTCTTGATCTCCTCCCTGAGTAATGAGTTTCGGAGCCTCCCCTGTTGTGATGTGCCCCCACAAACCCTTACTCCCCACCGCAGTCTTCACCATCCGAGACCACACAAGGTAGTTGCTACCCTTGAAAGTAACCGCCACCTTCATCCTCATGCTTAACCCATGCTCCATCTTTACTCAGCTTGACTTGAACAGCTTGAATCTGATGAAATCTTGAGTCTTGAATCACGCACAAACACAGAACGTAGCGCAGCTCCAATACCTTCAAAGCTACTCGCGTGTAGCTTCAAAGCCTTGTAACTCTCTAAAGATCAAACCCCAGATTCTAATGAACCTGGCTCTGATACCATATGAGATTAAGAGATCTTTAGAGTAACTAGAATGTAAGTGAGAGTTTTAGGTGAAGTTTAGAAGAGATTATGAAAGACTAAGTAACTTTGAGAAACGTTTAGAGTCTAAGAGAGAACCATAGTGTCTAAGAGATTAGAGAGACTCAAACTGCATAAACTTTATTAGTGTTGATGAGTTACAATATATAGGAGAGCTACTAGGGTTTACAAAGCGCAAGGTTAAGGGGTAAGCATGTGAAGTCAAGGTAAAGGATTCAAATTAGCCACTAAGAGGCATCACACGCTTATGGCATCTTGGACTAAAGTTGCTTTAGCTTTCCAGCCTGTCCCAGCCTGGCAATGCGCGTCCCTTATCCCTTAAACGGTCTGATCCTTCTCCACTTGAGTAACTCTTCCATAGTTACCGTTTCACTTGTGCAAGGTAAGTTTAGGTTGAGGCTTGGATGGTACGGACTGTACGGCTTGTACGGCCTTGTACGGACGTCCGTACCATGCTCTCCCTAAACTCCCTTAAGCTTCCTCATCTCCTTTCCTCTTCAACTCCTTAGCTCTTCATACATATACTTAGCTCAACTCAACACTTGGGAGGAATGGACCGTACAAGGCCGTACATTCCGTACAAGGCCGTACATGATGGTAACTATAAGTTACCCGAGTAACTCATCCAGATGAAGCAAGCCGCGGGTAAAGTCTTGGGAACTTATCTGATCGATCAGACCGTTGAGGAAGGGGATAAGAGGCGCCTTGACAGACTGGCACAGCTGGAAAGGCAAAATCTACTTTAGTCAAAGATCCCAAAGGCATCAAACGTGTGGGAGCCTTCATTGGATGGATTCAAACTCGGCCAGCCTTATCCATTTGACTTCACATGCTTAGAGTCTCTGATTAGGTTTACGAAAACCCTTGCTGCTTAGACTATAAATATGTAACCTCATCTCTTAATAAAGATTAGACAGTTCAGCTTATCTTTGCCTCCATGGCTTACTCTTAGACTTGTTCTCTAAACCTTACTCTCTACACTCATTTCTTCTCTAATCTCTCTTAAACACTCAGATTACTCTTCATTACTCTAAAAGTCATATGGTATCAGAGCCAGGTTCATGAGAATCTGAGTTCTTGTTGAGGTTTGTATCAAGACAAAGGATAGAAGCTAGGAGCTGGGCGTTGAAGATTCAAGCTTCAAGTCTTCTCCGGTGGTGTTTCTGGTCTTGTTGGTGTGATTACTACTCTCAGTCCAAGATTTAGCAAGCTGTTTACGTCTAGCTGCTTCAAGATGGATAGTGGGATGAAGATGAAGGTGGCGGTAGTGTTCAAGGGGAACAACTACCTAGTGTGGTCACGGATGGTGAAGACCGCAGTTGGGAGCAAAGGATGAGACAGCAAAGGATCCATTTGAGAGGTGGGAGCAGGAAGACATGATGGTGATGTCAGTTCTTCATGCTTCCTTAGAGCCGGCGATTCTGGATGCATACTGCTACTGTGAGACAGCAAAGGAGTTATGGGATACCTTAAAGAGGGTGTATGGAAACACATCCAACCTGAGTAGAGTCTTTGAGGTGAAACAAGAGATCAACAACTTGACTCAAGAAGACATGGAGTTTACCAAGCACCTAGGAAGGTTCCGGTCACTCTGGTCCGAGCTAGAGATGTTGAGGCCAAGCACGGTTGATCCCAGTGAGCTAATCAAGAGGCGTGAGCAGGACAAGGTCTTTGGACTGCTCTTGACACTGAATCCGGCATACAGTGGGCTGATACAACACATGCTGAGAGATGATACTCTACCTGACTTGGAGGAAGTGTGTTCTAGGATTCAGAAAGAGCAAGGGTCAATTGGGTTGTTTGGGAAGAAGGGGGAGTTGTCTTTAGCTAACCAAGCCGCACAAGCTGAGCAAGGAGAGACTCCACAAGCTAACAGAGCCACGAATGGGAAGTTTGAGGATAGGAGGTTCAATGGGAGCTGTGATCATTGCAAGAAGCAAGGCCACAAGAAGAGCCAGTGTTGGATACTCCACCCACACCTCAAACCGGCAAAGTTCATGAAGGAAAGGGAAGCTAGAGCTCACATGTCTGACGGGTCAAGTGATGTGGGAACTAGCAAGGCTCAAGAAGGTGGTTCAAGTGATGGCAAGTCTCTGGTGGCGTACATGGGAGCTCCTAGCAGCCGCAACAATGATCAGGACTTCATAAGGAAGGCTGACATTGATGCACTCATCAAGATGTTCAAGGATAACGGTAACATCTATGGTTATTCTTATGGTGCTTCCATGATTGCTAGGACTGTAGGAGACTTAGATTGCATCACTAGAACTGATAGTATAGCTAGGTCTCTAAGAAATGCAAATAACTACAATGCATATAAGCCATCTAGTATACTCGCTCACCTTGCTAGTAATCAATCAACTAGACCTCTTATTGTAGATTCAGGTGCTTCACATCACATGATTAGTGATACTAAGTTAATTAAGAACATTGTGCCTACTAAGGGTCATGTGATGATTGCAAATGGTGATAAGGTTCCAATTAAAGGAATAGGAACACTTAAACTGTTTAGTAAAGACTCAAAAGCTTTCTATATGCCTGACTTTACTTCAAACTTATTATCTGTCAAGAAATGTGCAACTGACTTGCAATGCAATGTCATATTTAGTCCTAATGATGTGAAGTTTCAGGATATTGAAAGCAGCAAAGTGATTGGAAAAGGAGTAACAAAAGGAGACTTATATTTGCTTGAAGATCTTGCTCCTGTTTCTGATATTAGCTGCTCTTTTACTACTGCTTCTGTTCCTAGTTTAAATAAGAATGCATTGTGGCATGCTAGACTAGGACACCCTCATAATAAGGCTTTAAAACTGATGTTGCCAGGTGTTTCTTTTGAAAACAATGATTGTGAAGCTTGCATTTTAGGCAAGCATTGTAGAACTGTATTTCCAAACTCTTCTACGGTTTATGAGAAGTGCTTTGATCTTATTCACTCTGATGTATGGACTGCTCCTTGTTTATCTAGAGAGAATCATAAGTATTATGTCTCATTCATTGATGAAAAATCTAAATACACCTGGTTAACCTTAATTCCAACTAAAGATAGGGTGCTTGATGCATTTAAAAATTTTCAATCCTATGTAACTAACCATTATCAAGCCAAGATTAAGATTTTCAGGTCAGATAATGGAGGAGAATACATTGGACAAGCTTTCAAGCAACACTTATCTCAGTATGGAATTCTTCATCAAACAAGCTGTCCCTACACTCCACAACAGAATGGTGTGGCTGAGAGGAAGAATAGGCACCTGATGGAAGTTGCAAGATCAATGATGTTCCAAGCTAATGTACCTAAGAAGTTTTGGAGTGATGCAGTAGCCACGGCCTGCTATCTAATCAACAGGACTCCCACACTGATCCTGAAAGGGCAGTCACCATTTGAGGTTCTCAACAAACATAAACCCTCATTAGAACATATAAGGATCTTTGGGTGTTTATGTTATGTTTTGATACCCGGGGAGTTGAGAAACAAGCTTGAAGCTAGGAGTACTAAGGCAATGTTTATTGGCTACTCTACAACTCAAAAGGGATACAAGTGTTATAATCCAGACACAAGAAGGGTGCTGGTATCAAGGGAGGTGAAGTTTGTTGAAGAGAGAGGATATTATGAGGAGCAAAACAAAGAAGACTTGAAGGATCTTACCTCGGAGAGAGCCACTACCTTGCGGATCATCTTAGAAAGTATTGGGGTCAAGGTGAGACAAGATCAGCAAGGACTTGGCAGTAACCCAGGATCTCAACCACCAAATGGTGGACGTTCAGCAGCTCCCACTTCTGATCATGGGGGGGAAAGGAGTGAACCAGAGACAACTCAAGAGAGTAGTGGCGCATCTGGTACACATGATCAAGATGTGGAAGTAAGTGAACAGGAAGATGGAGCTGAAGCAAGTCAGCTAGGAGAAGAAGAGGCAGTTGAAGTGTCTACTTCTGTACCACAAGAAAGTGGAGAAGAATCACAAGTGGAAGTAGAACCAGCATTGAGAAGAAGCACACGAATTAGGAGAGATGCTTCCAACTGGGTAAGCACGAGAGTGTACTACAATGCCCAGGCTGTGGAGCATCCTTCTCAAGCTGTGTGTTCCTTTGCTCAATACCCTGAAGAACATTGTGCTTTTATGGTAAACTTGGATGAGAACTACATACCAAGAAGCTATGAAGAGGCAATGATGGATAAAGAATGGAAGGAATCAGTTGGAGCTGAGGCAGGAGCTATGATTAAGAATGATACATGGTATGAGAGTGAGTTACCAAAAGGGAAGAAGGCTGTGACTAGTAGATGGATCTTCACAATCAAGTATAAGGGTGATGGATATGAGATTAAGAGATCCTTAGAGTAATCAGAATAAAGAGAGAGTTTAAGAAGTGATTAAGAGAAGTTTGTGAAAGATTAAGAGACTAGAGAGAGCCGTTTAGAGTCTAAGAGAGAACCATAGTGTCTAAGAGATTAGAGAGACTCAAACTGCATGATCTTATTAATAAGTGAGGTTACATATTTATATGGAAAGCATAAGGGTTTACAAGAGGCGAAATGGGCACTATTGAAGCATGTAGAGTCAAGGTTGCTTTCCGGATGATTGGATGATAAGGCTCACACGCTTTGCCTCTTTACAGCCTGTTCCAGCCTGGCACGCTCTTCCCTTATCCACTCAACGGTCTGATCCCTTCTCCTTAAGCCCTCAAGGTAACATTTCCTTGTTACCGTTTCACTTGGTCGAGTTGGGTAAGTTTTGGTCGAGACCTTTGGTACGGACGGTACGGCCGTGTACGGCCTTGTACGGCCGTCCGTACCATTCATACCAAAACTCCCCAAGCTTCTCCATCTCTTCTCCTCTTCAACTCCTCTTCTCTCCATACCAATATAATCAACTCAACTCAACACTCCCCCTCAAGCTTAGCTTTGTGAAAGCCTAAGCTTGGAAAGCTACAAGATCTTCCTCATTAAAAACCTCACCAAAGAAAACCCAATGGGATAAAACTTTGATGAGGGAAAAAGAGTAAAGACCTTGCAGCTAAGGGGATTAGCTCCTTCTCTTCCCAAGATCTATGAGTCCCAATCTGATGTGAATGGACTCCATAGTCTTTTGCCTTGCAGCCTTGGTGAACACATCCGCTAGCTGATCTTCACTCCTTGTATAGCATGGCAAGATCACCCCTAGCACAATCATCTGTCTCACCTTGTGGCAATCAACCTCAATGTGCTTTGTCCTCTCATGAAACACCGAGTTGGATGCAATGTGGATAGCAGCTTGATTGTCACAATGCATTGTCATTGGAGTTGCTTGATCAATCTCCAAGTGCTTCAAGATGCCTTTGATCCATACCAACTCGTTGGTAAGCTTCAGCATGTCTCTATACTCGGCTTCTGCACTTGAACATGACACTACCTTCTGCTTCTTGCTCTTCCAAGTCACCAAGTTGCCTCCAATGAATGTGCAATAGCCTGTAGTTGATCTCCTGTCTGCTCTATCACCAGCCCAATCCGCATCACAATATCCCACCACTTCAGTGCTTCCATTGCAGCCCATCCATACCCCTTGATCAGGTGAGCCGTTGAGATACATCAAGATCCTCTCCACCATGCTCCAGTGATGTTCCTTAGGCACTTGCATGTGTTGACTCACCTGATTCACAGCAAAACAGATGTCAGGTCTAGTTATAGTAAGGTAAATCAGTTTTCCAACTAGTTTTCTATAGAGTTTAGGATCCTGATAAGGTTTGCTGTCTTCCATCTCCCCCTCTCGTGGGACTTTGTAGCCATCCTCCATAGGCATTCTTGCTGTCTTGTGTTGAAATGAGTTGATCAATATGTGAGAAGATGGCTTAGGGAGTTAAGGATGTGAGAATGTGGAGGCAAAGGGAAGGAAGGTTAGGGATCGACCAGGCCGTACAAGAGGCCGTACTGGCCGTACCGTCCGTACTGTCCGGGTCGATCCATAACTCGGCCAAGAAGAGAAGTTACCCGGGTAAGAGAGGTAAACGGCCAAAGGGGATTTACCATAGAAGATATGACTGTTTGGATGGATAGAGTCACCACGGCTTATCCTGACAGTCTGGCACAGGCTGTAAAGGCAAAAGGAGTCTCACCCAAAGATGCCTTAAGCGTGTGATCATCCCCATTGGTTTACATTCAAATTAAAGCAACCTTATCCTTGACCTCACATGCTTAGTGCTTCTGAATACCCTAATGTCTCTCTCTATATATTGTAAACTCTGTCTTGATTAATGATTAACACGAGTTCATCATATTCTCTCTCTAGTTCATCATGTTTCTCTTCTACATTTCATAAATCATCTCATCTCACCTTAATCTCTCTCTAAATCTCTCAATACCTGTTCAACTCTCTAAAATCATATGGTATCAGAGCCAGGTTGGCTTTGGTATTGAGATTTAGAGTGTTCTTCAGCTTCAGTTCATACTAGTTCATACTTTCTTTTCGGTTCTAAACAAAGCAAGATGGAGGGAAACTACAAGGTCATTACGGTTCCTGTTGCGTTGAAGGGTGGTAGTAACTACCTGTTGTGGTCAAGGCTGGTGAAGACAGCCATTGGGAGGCTAGGGCTGTGGAGTCACATCACGGATGATGCAACCAAGCCAGTGGCTAAAGACGGAGAAGGAGATGAGGGTGTGGGAGATCAAGTTGCTGCGGCCGAGAAGAAGTGGATTCAAGAAGACTTGATGGTGCTTTCAGTGCTACAAGGGTCCCTTGAAGAGCATCTCTTGGAGGCCTACAGCTACTGCGAGACTCCAAAACACCTGTGGGAGGTACTCCAGAAGACCTTTGGGAACGTTACCAATCTGAACCGTGTGTTTGAGATTAAGAAGGCCATCAACACACTGGTACAAGATGGGGAAGAGTTCACCAAGCATTTGGGCAAGTATAGATCCTTGTGGTCTGAGCTTGAATCATTGAGGCCAAGCACCGCGGATCAAGAGCTACTCATGGAGAGGAGGGAGCAGGATCAGGTGTTTGGATTGCTGTTGACACTAGATCCTCCATTCAATGATGTGATCAAGCACATGTTGAGGATGCCGAGTCTTCCATCCATGGAGGAAGTGTGTGCGCAGATTCAGAAGGAAGAGGGGTCACTTGGTATGTTTGGAGGGAAAGGAGACATGGCTCTGTCCAACAAGGCTGAAGCAATCCAAGCAAACAAGGCTGCTTACCGTGGAGAGGAAAGGAAGTTCAGTGGAAACTGTGACCATTGCAAGAAGCCGGGACACAAGAGGAGTCAGTGCTGGATCCTACACCCCCATTTGAAGCCGGCCAAGTTCAACAAGGAGAGAGAGGGAAGAGCTCACCTTTCTGCAGAGACAAGTGAAGCTGGCGCATCAGGAGCTGGCTCATCTGGTCTTGCGGGTGAAAGTGAAGGAAGAGCCTTAACCTCTCACCACCAAGTAGCTGTGAAGAACATGGATCATGAGGTGATCAAGAAGTCAGACATTGATGCCTTGATCAAAGCCCTTAAGGAGTCTGGTAACGCCCTTGGTTATTCTTATACTGCTCATGTGTTGCCTAGAACTTGTGATAGCTTGCTAGGAAACTTTGATAGAATGGGAAATGAACAAGGTAGATATACAACTTTTGCTGCTGATAGGATGTCTAGAAATGAATCCACATTGCTTGATCTCATTGATAAACTGAAAATGGTAAAAGAATCACCTAGGAATCATATTGCTCAAGGAATAAAACCATTGATTATTGATTCAGGTGCTTCACACCATATGATAAGTGATGATAGCCTTATAAAGAACATAGAACCGGCTCATGGACATGTAATGATTGCAAATGGTGATAGAATTCCTATTAGAGGTGTAGGAGACTTGAAACTGTTTAATAAGGATTCTAAAGCTTTGTACATGCCTGAGTTTACTTCTAATCTATTATCTGTTAAGAGGTGTACCAATGATCTTCAATGCAATGTTATTTTCAGTCCTAATGATGTGAAATTTCAGGATATTGAAAGCAGTAAGTTGATTGGGCAAGGAGTAACCAAAGGAGACCTTTATTTACTTGAAGACCTTTCTTTCATTTCTAGTTCTAGTTGCTTGTTGAGTTCCGTTTTAAGTAGAGGTGCATTGTGGCATTCTAGGCTAGGACATCCACATGTTAGAGCCTTAAGCTTAATGTTACCAGGTGTCATGTTTAAAAATAATGAGTGTGAAGCTTGTATTTTGGGAAAACATTGTAAGACTGTGTTCAAAGATCTACTACTATCTATGATAAATGCTTTGATCTTGTTCATTCTGATGTATGGACTGCTCCATGCTTATCTAGGGACAATTACAAATACTTTGTCACATTCATAGATGAGAAATCCAAATACACCTGGATAACACTAATTAAAACAAAGGATAGGGTTCTAGATGCATTTAGAAACTTTCAATTATATGTTTCTAACCAGTATAATGCCAAGATTAAGATTTTCAGGTCTGATAATGGTGGAGAGTATACTGGCCATGCATTCAAGAACCATCTAGCTCAACATGGGATACTCCATCAAACGAGTTGCCCTTATACACCTCAACAAAATGGAGTGGCTGAGAGGAAGAACAGACATCTTATGGAAGTGGCTAGATCAATGATGTTCCAGATGAGAGTGCCAAAGAGATTCTGGAGTGATGCTGTGATCACGGCTTGCTACCTAATCAATAGGATTCCAACCAAGATCCTGGAAGATAAAGCTCCTTATGAAGTTCTCAACAACAGCAAGCCAGTCCTAGATCACCTAAGAGTGTTTGGGTGTGTAAGCTATGTTCTTATCCCGGGAGAGATGAGAAACAAGCTGGAAGCAAAGAGTATCAAAGCTATGATGATAGGATACTCAACCACACAGAAGGGATACAAGTGCTTTGTTCCTGAGTCAAGGAGAGTTCTTGTATCAAGAGATGTCAAGTTCTTTGAAGAGAAGAGCTACTATGAAGATAAAGATTGGAAAGAGCTGGAGGATCTTTCACAACCTTCAGATAGAGCTACAAGCTTGAGACAGATACTAGAAGGTCTTGGAATTGGAATGTCCCAGGAGTCGACAGAGAATCAGTCATCTGAAAGACAAGAAGCTGAAGAACCATCTCACCTTGATCATGAGGGAGGGAATGGAATTGAGCCGGATGAGAATCAAGATTTTGCGGATCATCCTGATCAAGGTGGAGCTGAACCAAGTAATGAAGAGCCTAATGAGCTACCAGAACAAGGAGGAGTGGAAGCAACTGAAGTAGAAGCACCAGAGCAAGCACCAGCTGAGGTACCATTAAGGAGAAGCACACGGCTGAAGAGAGATGCTTCCAACTGGGTAAACACGAGAGTGTACTACAATGCCCAGGCTGTGGAGCATCCTTCCCAAGCTGTGTGTTCATTTGCTTGTTATCCAAAGGAGCATTGCGCATTCATGATGAGCCTAGATGAAAGCAGTATACCAAGATCATATGAAGAAGCAATGCTACATCAAGATTGGAAGGAATCTGTTGGAGATGAAGCAAATGCCATGATAAAGAATGACACTTGGTTTGAAAGTGAGTTGCCAAAAGGAAAGAAGGCAGTAACCAGCAAGTGGATATTCACCATTAAGTATCTACCTGATGGAACCATTGACAGAAAGAAGACAAGACTGGTGGCTAGAGGATACACTCAAACATATGGGGAAGACTACATTGATACCTTTGCCCTGTTGCCAAGCTACATACAATAAGGATTGTATTGTCTCTTGCTGTGAACCTTGAGTGGGAGCTTTGGCAGATGGATGTGAAGAATGCCTTTCTTCAAGGAGAGCTAGAGGATGAAGTGTACATGCATCCACCACCAGGTCTAGAGCATCTGGTGAAACCAGGGAATGTATTGAGACTCAAGAAGGCAATCTATGGGTTGAAGCAATCACCTAGAGCATGGTACAACAAGCTGAGCACTACTCTGAATGGGCGTGGGTTCAAGAAGTCAGAGTTGGATCACACCCTCTTCACCCTCACTACACCTTCAGGTATCATCTGTCTACTTGTATATGTTGATGACATTATCATAACAGGTAGTGATAAGGCTGGTATAAAAGCCACAAAGGAGTTTTTGAAATCTGTGTTTGAAATCAAAGACTTAGGGGAAATGAAATACTTCCTTGGAATTGAGTTGTGTAGATCTAAGGAAGGATTGTTCATTTCCCAAAGGAAGTATACACTTGATCTTTTGAAAGATGCAGGTATACAAGGAGACAAGACAGCAAAGATGCCTCTTGAAGATGGATACAAGGTTCCACGTGAGGGGGAGATTGAAGATAGCAAGGCCTTTCATGATCCAAAGCTGTACAGGAAGCTAGTAGGGAAGCTCATCTACCTCACAATCACACGACCAGACATATGCTTTGCGGTGAACCAAGTGAGCCAGCATATGCAAGTCCCAAAGGATCATCACTGGCGCATGGTGGAGAGACTTCTCTTGTATCTGAATGGGACGTCAAGCCTTGGAGTGTGGATGGGATGCAACAAGAGCACTGAAGTGGTGGGATACTGTGATGCGGATTGGGCTGGAGATAGAGCAGACAGGAGATCAACCACTGGCTATTGTACATTCATTGGAGGCAACTTGGTGACTTGGAAGAGTAAGAAGCAGAAGGTGGTGTCTTGTTCAAGCGCTGAAGCTGAGTATAGAGCAATGCTGAAGCTTACCAATGAGTTGGTATGGATCAAAGGAATCTTGAAGCACTTGGAGATAGAGCAGGGAACTCCAATGACTATGCATTGTGATAATCAAGCGGCTATACACATTGCAACCAACTCTGTCTTCCATGAGAGAACCAAACACATTGAAGTTGATTGCCACAAGGTGAGGCAGATGATTGTCTTGGGAGTGATCTTGCCATGCTACACAAGGAGTGAGGATCAACTTGCGGATGTGTTCACCAAGGCTGCAAGACAAAAGACTATGGAGTCCATTCATACCAGATTGGGGCTCATAGATCTTTCCCCAAGGAGCTGATCCCCTTTGCCATGAGGTCTTCACTCTTTTTCCCTCATCAAGGTTTTGTCCCATTGGGTTTTCCTTGGTGAGGTTTTTAATGAGGAAGATCTCATGGTGGTTCCAAGCTTAACTAAGTTATTAAGTTAAGCTTGAGGGGGAGTGTTGAAATGAGTTGATCAATATGTGAGAAGATGGCTTAGGGAGTTAAGGATGTGAGAATGTGGAGGCAAAGGGAAGGAAGGTTAGGGATCGACCAGGCCGTACAAGAGGCCGTACTGGCCGTACCGTCCGTACTGTCCGGGTCGATCCATAACTCGGCCAAGAAGAGAAGTTACCCGGGTAAGAGAGGTAAACGGCCAAAGGGGATTTACCATAGAAGATATGACTGTTTGGATGGATAGAGTCACCGCGGCTTATCCTGACAGTCTGGCACAGGCTGTAAAGGCAAAAGGAGTCTCACCCAAAGATGCCTTAAGCGTGTGATCATCCCCATTGGTTTACATTCAAATTAAAGCAACCTTATCCTTGACCTCACATGCTTAGTGCTTCTGAATACCCTAATGTCTCTCTCTATATATTGTAAACTCTGTCTTGATTAATGATTAACACGAGTTCATCATATTCTCTCTCTAGTTCATCATGTTTCTCTTCTACATTTCATAAATCATCTCATCTCACCTTAATCTCTCTCTAAATCTCTCAATACCTGTTCAACTCTCTAAAATCATATCTTGCCTCCATAAGCACCTGCACCTTTCAAAAGATCAAGTGTATATTTCCTTTGAGACATGAACAAACCTACCTTGGATCTACATATCTCAATTCCAAGGAAGTATTTCATTTCTCCCAAGTCTTTAATCTCAAACATGGATTTAAGAAACTCCTTGGTTGCTATGATACCTTCCTTATCACTCCATGTGATAATGATATCATCAACATACACAAGGAGTGCAATCATACCTGAGGGAGTCGTGAGAGTGAAGAGAGTGTGATCTAGTTCAGACTTCTTGAAGCCTCGACCATTCAGAGTAGTGCTCAGCTTGTTGTACCAAGCTCTTGGTGATTGCTTCAGCCCATAAATAGCTTTCTTCAGTCTCAACACATTCCCACTCTTCACTAAGTGTTCAAGACCTGGAGGTGGATGCATATATACTTCATCCTCAAGTTCACCTTGTAGAAAAGCATTCTTCACATCCATTTGCCATAACCCCCATCCAAGATTCACAGCCAAGCTTAGTACAATCCGGATTGTGTGTAGTTTAGCTACTGGTGCAAAGGTTTCTATGTAATCTTCTCCATAAGTTTGAGTGAAACCTCTTGCAACTAGCCTTGACTTCTTCCTCTCAATCTTTCCATCCGCTTTGTACTTGATTGTGAATATCCATCTACTGGTCACAGCCTTCTTTCCTTTTGGTAACTCACTCTCATACCATGTATCATTCTTGATCATAGCTCCTGCCTCAGCTCCAACTGATTCCTTCCATTCTTTATCCATGATTGCTTCTTCATAGCTTCTTGGGATGTAGTTCTCATCCAAGTTAACCATGAAGGCACAATGTTCTTCTGGATATTGAGCAAAGGAGCACACGGCTTGAGAAGGATGCTCCACAGCTTGGGCATTGTAGTACACTCTCGTGTTTACCCAGCTAGAAGGATCCTTCCTTATCCTTGTGCTCCTTCTTAGTGGCTGCACAACCGGTTCTTCTTCCTGTTGTTCTTCTACCACTTCATCTTGAGAAGG
This sequence comes from Brassica napus, assembly GCF_020379485.1. Lineage (NCBI taxonomy): Eukaryota > Viridiplantae > Streptophyta > Magnoliopsida > Brassicales > Brassicaceae > Brassica > Brassica napus. The sequence continues at coordinate 29,364 of NW_026014915.1, forward strand.
TGTTTGCCTCACACCATGATCATGACCATGACCATCAGAGCCTATGCTCTCTTCTCCTTCATTCTCTACTCCTCCTTCATCCTGGTTAGTCTCTTGCATAGGTTCCTCATGCTCCTCTCCTCCCTCATGATCGAGGTGGGATGGTGAACCACCTTCAGGAGGTGTGGTTGCGTGATTCCTTGGATCCTGGGATGTACTGATTCCAAGACCTTCAAGGATGATCCGCAAGGTGGTTGCCTTGTCTGATGTTAAGTCCTTCAGGTCTTCTTGATTCTTTTCTTCATAGTATCCTCTATCTTCCAAGAACTTCACATCTCTAGATACAAGAACTCTTCTTGCTATAGGATCATAGCATTTGTATCCTTTCTGTGTAGCTGAGTATCCTATGAACACAGCCTTAGTACTTCTTGCTTCTAGCTTGTTGATCAGCTCTCCTGGTTTGAGCACAAAGCATAGGCACCCAAAGACTCGCAAGTAATCAAGAGCTGGTTTGTACCTGTTCAGAACTTCAAATGGAGCCTTCTCATTCAGAACCTTGGTTGGAGTTCTGTTGATCAAGTAACAAGCAGTGGCAACCGCATCACTCCAAAATCTCTTTGGAACATTACTCTGAAACATAAGAGACCTTGCCACTTCCATGAGATGTCTATTCTTCCTCTCAGCCACTCCATTCTGCTGTGGAGTATACGGACAGCTTGTTTGATGTAGGATCCCATGCTGTGATAGGTGTTGCTTGAATGCATGACTTGTGTACTCTCCTCCATTATCTGATCTCAAAATTTTAATCTTAGCATGATAATGGTTAGTTACATAAGTTTGAAAGTTTCCTAAATGCATCAAGTACCCTATCTTTGGTCTGAATTAAGGTTAACCAGGTGTATTTGGATTTTTCATCAATGAATGTGACAAAATACTTATAACTATCTCTAGATAAGCAAGGAGCAGTCCACACATCTGAATGAATTAGATCAAAGCAATTATCATAAACGGTAGTAGATTTTTGAAACACAGTTCTACAATGCTTGCCTAAAATACAAGCTTCACAATCTTTGTTCTCAAACACAACACCTGGTACCATTAAGTTCAAAGCTTTAACATGAGGGTGTCCTACTCTAGCATGCCACAATGCATTTTTATTCAACAAAGAAGCAGAAGTAAACGAGCAACTATAATCAGGAACAGAAGTGAGTTCTTCAAGCATATAGAGATCTCCCTTAGTCACTCCTTTCCCAATCAATCTGCTGCTCTCAATATCCTGAAACTTCACATCATTAGGACTAAAGATAACATTGCATTGTAAATCATTAGTACATTTCTTCACAGATAATAGGTTTGATGTGAATTCAGGCATGTAAAAAGCTCTAGATTCTTTGTTAAACAACTTAAGCTTTCCTATTCCTCTAATAGGTATCTTATCCCCATTTGCTATCATCACATGCCCATGCGTAGGTTCTATATCCTTAATCAAGTTCTCATCACTTATCATGTGATGTGATGCACCAGAATCAACAATCAATGGTTTGCCTACTCGTTTAGCATTATGACATAGATTACTAAGTAATGGATGCATCCTATCAGTTCTAGCAATGTGAGCATGTCTATACTCATTTCTAGCTTCTAACCGTTCTACTAGTTCTCTAATCAAGTGATCATCCTTATATGCAATCATAGAAGCTCCAAAGAAATAACCATAAGTGTTACCGTTTTCCTTTAGCATTTTGAAGAGAGCATCAAGGTCTGATCTCTTGATGTAGTCATCATTGCTGCGTGAGCTTGAGGCGCCTGTGTAAGCCACCAGAGACTTCCCATTCCCATCATTGCCTCCAAGCCCATCTACTTCACTTGCCTTGCTGGTGCCAGCTCCACTTGAGCCTTCAGTCACATTTGCCCTTCCCTCACGCTCCTTCATGAACTTGGCCGGCTTGAGGTGTGGGTGTAGTATCCAGCATTGGCTCTTCTTGTGACCATGCTTCTTGCAATGATCACAGTTGCCATTGAACTTCCTGTCCTCGTACTTCCCGTGAGATGCCTTGTTTGCTTGTGGAGTCTCGGTTGAATCCTCATGAGCTGCTTGATTGGCAAGAGAGAGCTCCCCCTTTCCTCCAAACAGCCCCATAGATCCCTGCTCCCTTTGGATTTGCGCACACACCTCCTCAAGGTCCGGAAGCTTGTCTGACCTTAGCATGTGCTGGATGAGTTGAGTGTAGGCCGGGTTCAGTGTGAGAAGCAACCCAAAGACCTTGTCTTGCTCGCGCCTCTCATTCAACTGATCTGGATCAGTTGTGCTCGGCCTCAGCATCTCCAGCTCTGACCAGAAGGACCTGAACCTCCCCAAGTGCTTAGTGAACTCCATGTCCTCTTGTGCAAGACGGTTGATCGCTAGCTTCACTTCAAACACACGGCTGAGGTTGGAAGTGTTCCCATACACCTTCTTCAGCGTGTCCCACAGCTCCTTGGCTGATTCACAGTAGCTGTAGGCATCCAAGATAGCTGGGTCCAAGGATGCGTGTAGAACCGTCATCACCAGCATGTCTTCTTGTTGCCATTTCTCCACAGCCGCTTCATTGGAGACCTCTTCTTGATCTCCTCCCTGAGTAATGAGTTTCGGAGCCTCCCCTGTTGTGATGTGCCCCCACAAACCCTTACTTCCCACCGCAGTCTTCACCATCCGAGACCACACAAGGTAGTTGCTACCTTTGAAAGTAACCGCTACCTTCATCCTCATGTTCATCCCATGTTCCATCTTTGCTTGACTTGAAAACTTGAATCTTGAATCTCGTACACACCAACCTTGAGTCTAGAATCACGCACACACACAGACCGTAGCACAGCTTCAACTAGAACGTATCACCGCTTCAACACCTTCAAGACTACTCGCGTGTAGCTTCAAAGCCGTTAGCTTGTAACTCTCTAAAGATCAAACCCCAGATTCAAATGAACCTGGCTCTGATACCATATGAGATTAAGAGATCCTTAGAGTAATCAGAATAAAGAGAGAGTTTAAGAAGTGATTAAGAGAAGTTTGTGAAAGATTAAGAGACTAGAGAGAGCCGTTTAGTGTCTAAGAGAGAACCATAGTGTCTAAGAGATTAGAGAGACTCAAACTGCATGATCTTATTAATGAGTGAGGTTACATATTTATATGGAAAGCATAAGGGTTTACAAGAGGCGAAATGGGCACTATTGAAGCATGTAGAGTCAAGGTTGCTTTCCGGATGATTGGATGATAAGGCTCACACGCTTTGCCTCTTTACAGCCTGTTCCAGCCTGGCACGCTCTTCCCTTATCCACTCAACGGTCTGATCCCTTCTCCCTAAGTCCCCAAGGTAACATTTCCTTGTTACCGTTTCACTTGGTCGAGGTTGGGTAAGTTTTGGTCGAGACCTTTGGTACGGACGGTACGGCCATGTACGGTCTTGTACGGACGTCCGTACCATTCACTCCCAAACTCCCTAAGCTTCTCCATCTCTTCTTCTCTTCAACTCCTCTTCTCTCCATACTCATATAATCAACTCAACTAAACAATCCCAACTCCTATGAGATTTCTTCAACTTCCTGGTGTTTCTCCAACACTTTATGTATCCAAATCAAGCTTCTTACAAACTGTTTCATCCTGGTTTGATTGGAACGACGAAGAAGCTGTCCTATTCCCAAACTGGGAAACTGGAATCACCTGATTAGAAAGTGGGATAACTTCTTCATCCGAACTCCTATGAGATTTATTCAACTTCCTGGTGATTCTCCAACACTTTATGTATCCAAATCAAGCTTCTTACAAAGTGATTCATCCTGGTTTGATTGGAACGACGAAGAAGCTGTCCTATTCCCAAACTGGGAAACTGGAATCACCTGATTAGAAAGTGGGATAACTTCTTCATCCGAACTCCTATGAGATTTATTCAACTTCCTGGTGATTCTCCAACACTTTATGTATCCAAATAAAGCTTCTTACAAAGTGATTCATCCTGGTTTGATTGGAACGACGAAGAAGCTGTCCTATTCCCAAACTGGGAAACTGGAATCAGAATAAAGAGAGAGTTTAAGAAGTGATTAAGAGAAGTTTGTGAAAGATTAAGAGACTAGAGAGAGCCGTTTAGAGTCTAAGAGAGAACCATAGTGTCTAAGAGATTAGAGAGACTCAAACTGCATGATCTTATTAATGAGTGAGGTTACATATTTATATGGAAAGCATAAGGGTTTACAAGAGGCGAAATGGGCACTATTGAAGCATGTAGAGTCAAGGTTTCTTTCCGGATGATTGGATGATAAGGCTCACACGCTTTGCCTCTTTACAGCCTGTTCCAGCCTGGCACGATCTTCCCTTATCCACTCAACGGTCTGATCTCTTCTCCTTAAGCCCTCAAGGTAACATTTCCTTGTTACCGTTTCACTTGGTCGAGTTGGGTAAGTTTTGGTCGAGACCTTTGGTACGGACGGTACGGCCGTGTACGGCCTTGTACGGCCGTCCGTACCATTCATACCAAAACTCCCCAAGCTTCTCCATCTCTTCTCCTCTTCAACTCCTCTTCTCTCCATACCAATATAATCAACTCAACTCAACAATGGAAAGGTGGAGAGGAAGAAGTCAAGATTGGTTGCAAGAGGCTTTACTCAAACTTATGGAGAAGATTACATTGAGACCTTTGCACCAGTAGCTAAACTACACACAATCCGGATTGTCTTAAGCTTAGCTGTGAACCTTGGATGGGGCTTATGGCAAATGGATGTGAAGTATGAGATTAAGAGATCTTTAGAGTAACTAGAAGGTAAGTGAGAGTTTTAGGTGAAGTTTAGAAGAGATTATGAAAGACTAAGTAACTTGAGAAACGTTTAGAGTCTAAGAGAGAACCATAGTGTCTAAGAGATTAGAGAGACTCAAACTGCATAATCTTTATTAGTGTTGATGAGTTACAATATATAGGAGAGCTACTAGGGTTTACAAATCGCAAGGTTAAGGAGTAAGCATGTGAAGTCAAGGTAAAGGATTCAAATTAGCCACTAAGAGGCATCACACGCTTATGGCATCTTGGACTAAAGTTGCTTTAGCTTTCCAGCCTGTCCCAGCCTGGCAATGCGCGTCCCTTATCCCTTAAACGGTCTGATCCTTCTCCACTTGAGTAACTCTTCCATAGTTACCGTTTCACTTGTGCAAGGTAAGTTTAGGTTGAGACTTGGATGGTACGGACTGTACGGCTTGTACGGACGTCCGTACCATGCTCTCCCTAAACTCCCTTAAGCTTCCTCATCTCCTTTCCTCTTCAACTCCTTAGCTCTTCATACATATACTCAGCTCAACTCAACACTCCCCCTCAAGCTTAGCTTTGTGAAAGCCTAAGCTTGGACAGCCACAAGATCTTCCTCATTAAAAACCTCACCAAAGAAAACCCAATGGGATAAAACTTTGATGAGGGAAAAAGAGTAAAGACCTTGCAGCTAAGGGGACTAGCTCCTTCTCTTCCCAAGATCAATGAGGCCCAACCTGATGTGAATGGACTCCATTGTCTTCTGTCTTGCAGCCTTGGTAAACACATCCGCTAACTGATCTTCACTCCTTGTGTAGCATGGCAAGATGACTCCTAAGGTGATCATCTGCCTCACCTTGTGACAATCAACTTCAATGTGCTTGGTTCTCTCATGGAACACCGAGTTGGAGGCAATGTGAATGGCGGCTTGGTTGTCACAATGCATGGTCATTGGCGTGGCTTGATCAATCTCCAAATGCTTCAAGATGCCTTTGATCCATACTAACTCGTTGGTGAGCTTCAGCATGGCTCTATACTCAGCTTCTGCACTTGAGCAAGACACCACCTTCTGCTTCTTACTCTTCCAAGTCACCAAGTTGCCTCCAATGAATGTGCAATAGCCTGTGGTTGATCTCCTGTCTGCTCTATCACCAGCCCAATCCGCATCACAGTATCCCACCACTTCAGTGCTTCCATTGCAGCCCATCCATACTCCTTGATCAGGTGAGCCGTTGAGATACATCAAGATCCTCTCCACCATGTGCCAGTGATGTTCCTTAGGCACTTGCATGTGTTGACTCACCTGATTCACAGCAAAACAAATGTCAGGTCTAGTTATAGTAAGATAAATCAATTTGCCAACTAGTTTTCTATAGAGTTTAGGATCCTGATAAGGTTTGCTGTCTTCAATCTCCCCCTCTCGTGGAACTTTGTAGCCATCCTCCATAGGCATCCTTGCTGTCTTGCCCCCATAAGCCCCTGCACCTTTCAAGAGATCAAGTGTATACTTCCTTTGGGACATGAATAAACCTTCCTTGGATCTACATATCTCAATCCCAAGAAAGTATTTCATCTCTCCCAAGTCTTTAATCTCAAACATGGACTTAAGAAACTCCTTGGTTGCAATGATACCTTCCTTATCACTCCCTGTGATAATGATATCATCAACATACACAAGGAGTGCAATCATACCTGAGGGAGTTGTGAGTGTGAAGAGAGTGTGATCTAGTTCAGACTTCTTGAAGCCTCGGCCATTTAGAGTTGTGCTCAGCTTGTTGTACCAAGCTCTTGGTGATTGCTTCAACCCATAGATAGCCTTCTTCAGTCTCAACACATTTCCCTTCTTCACTAAGTGTTCCAAGCCTGGTGGGGGATGCATATATACTTCATCCTCAAGTTCCCCTTGTAGGAATGCATTCTTCACATCCATTTGCCATAAGCCCCATCCAAGGTTCACAGCCAAGCTTAATACAATTCGGATTGTATGCAACTTAGCTACTGGTGCAAATGTCTCAACATAATCCTCTCCATAGGTTTGAGTAAAGCCTCTTGCAACCAGTCTTGACTTCTTCCTCTCAATCTTTCCATCCGCTTTGTACTTGATTGTGAAGATCCATCTACTAGTCACAGCCTTCTTCCCTTTTGGTAACTCACTCTCATACCATGTATCATTCTTGATCATAGCTCCTGCTTCATCTCCTACTGACTCTTTCCATTCTTTATCCTTCATTGCCTCTTCATAGCTTCTTGGGATGTGATTCTCATCCAAGTTTACCATGAAAGCGCAATGTGCTTCTGGATATTGAGCAAAGGAGCACACGGCTTGAGAAGGATGCTCCACAGCTTGGGCATTGTAGTACACTCTCGTGTTTACCCAACTGGAAGGATCCTTCCTTATCCTTGTATGAGATTAAGAGATCTTTAGAGTAACTAGAATGTAAGTGAGAGTTTTAGGTGAAGTTTAGAAGAGATTATGAAAGACTAAGTAACTTGAGAAACGTTTAGAGTCTAAGAGAGAACCATAGTGTCTAAGAGATTAGAGAGACTCAAACTGCATAATCTTTATTAGTGTTGATGAGTTACAATATATAGGAGAGCTACTAGGGTTTACAAATCGCAAGGTTAAGTAGTAAGCATGTGAAGTCAAGGTAAAGGATTCAAATTAGCCACTAAGAGGCATCACACGCTTATGGCATCTTGGACTAAAGTTGCTTTAGCTTTCCAGCCTGTCCCAGCCTGGCAATGCGCGTCCCTTATCCCTTAAACGGTCTGATCCTTCTCCACTTGAGTAACTCTTCCATAGTTACCGTTTCACTTGTGCAAGGTAAGTTAGGTTGAGGCTTGGATGGTACGGACTGTACGGCTTGTACGGCCTTGTACGGACGTCCGTACCATGCTCTCCCTAAACTCCCTAAGCTTCCTCATCTCCTTTCCTCTTCAACTCCTTAGCTCTTCATACATATACTCAGCTCAACTCAACACTCCCCCTCAAGCTTAGCTTTGTGAAAGCCTAAGCTTGGACAGCCACAAGATCTTCCTCATTAAAAAACCTCACCAAAGAAAACCCAATGGGATAAAACTTTGATGAGGGAAAAAGAGTAAAGACCTTGCAGCTAAGGGGACTAGCTCCTTCTCTTCCCAAGATCAATGAGGCCCAACCTGATGTGAATGGACTCCATTGTCTTCTGTCTTGCAGCCTTGGTAAACACATCCGCTAACTGATCTTCACTCCTTGTGTAGCATGGCAAGATGACTCCTAAGGTGATCATCTGCCTCACCTTGTGACAATCAACTTCAATGTGCTTGGTTCTCTCATGGAACACCGAGTTGGAGGCAATGTGAATGGCGGCTTGGTTGTCACAATGCATGGTCATTGGCGTGGCTTGATAATCTCCAAATGCTTCAAGATGCCTTTGATCCATACTAACTCGTTGGTGAGCTTCAGCATGGCTCTATACTCAGCTTCTGCACTTGAGCAAGACACCACCTTCTGCTTCTTACTCTTCCAAGTCACCAAGTTGCCTCCAATGAATGTGCAATAGCCTGTGGTTGATCTCCTGTCTGCTCTATCACCAGCCCAATCCGCATCACAGTATCCCACCACTTCAGTGCTTCCATTGCAGCCCATCCATACTCCTTGATCAGGTGAGCCGTTGAGATACATCAAGATCCTCTCCACCATGTGCCAGTGATGTTCCTTAGGCACTTGCATGTGTTGACTCACCTGATTCACAGCAAAACAAATGTCAGGTCTAGTTATAGTAAGATAAATCAATTTGCCAACTAGTTTTCTATAGAGTTTAGGATCCTGATAAGGTTTGCTGTCTTCAATCTCCCCCTCTCGTGGAACTTTGTAGCCATCCTCCATAGGCATCCTTGCTGTCTTGCCCCCATAAGCCCCTGCACCTTTCAAGAGATCAAGTGTATACTTCCTTTGGGACATGAATAAACCTTCCTTGGATCTACATATCTCAATCCCAAGAAAGTATTTCATCTCTCCCAAGTCTTTAATCTCAAACATGGACTTAAGAAACTCCTTGGTTGCAATGATACCTTCCTTATCACTCCCTGTGATAATGATATCATCAACATACACAAGGAGTGCAATCATACCTGAGGGAGTTGTGAGTGTGAAGAAGTGTGATCTAGTTCAGACTTCTTGAAGCCTCGGCCATTTAGAGTTGTGCATCAGCTTGTTGTACCAAGCTCTTGGTGATTGCTTCAACCCATAGATAGCCTTCTTCAGTCTCAACACATTTCCCTTCTTCACTAAGTGTTCCAAGCCTGGTGGGGATGCATATATACTTCATCCTCAAGTTCCCCTTGTAGGAATGCATTCTTCACATCCATTTGCCATAAGCCCCATCCAAGGTTCACAGCTAAGCTTAATACAATTCGGATTGTATGAACTTGCTACTGGTGCATGTCTCAAATAATCCTCTCCATCAGTTTGAGTAAAGCTTGACTTTAGGAGATCCTAAGCCAAGCTTGGAACTCTGAAGAGTCTCCCTCATTAAAAACCTTACAAGGAAAACCCATTGGGACAAAACCTTGTAAGGGAAAAAGAGTAGAGCTCTCCAAAGCCTAGGGATTGGCCAGTGAACTCTTGTGCCTTAGAACCAGTGTGGTTGGACACAAGAAGCTCTGGATCACGGCCTAACAGGTGCAGCAACTCTTCACAGCTTTGCGCACACTTCACACTTCAGCTTCACCTCTTCATGGAACCGGTTTGAAGTCTCCCCCTCTCAACTGACTTCACAGCCATCTTAGAGAAGCTAGGACACGACCAGATCATCTTCAAAACACTAGTGAGGCTGATCAACACTTCACACACGGCTTGCCCTCTTCATAGAACTGGTTTGGATCTCCCCCTCTCAACAGACTTCTCAGCCATCTTAGAGAAGCTAGGAACTGACCAGGAACATCTTTAGTGAGGCTCAAGCAATGGTACCTGATACATTATCCCAAAGGTGCATCAGTACCTATCAAAAAACAAGAAAATGAATATCCTGCATCACACTTGATGCACACAATCTCACAATTCAATCATAATCATCTTAAGTATCTTTTCAAGCACAAGCAATGAATAAGATGAATGAAATAGATTGAAAAGAGTTTTAAAAGTCTAAGGGAACTTCCCTTGTGTTTTTGTGAGTTTCCAAACTCTCTCAATGCACCATCTTCATGGCATCATCAACTTCTTGGAAAGGCAGAATGGATTCATCAGCTTCTCCTCAATCACCTCTCATTGAAGCCGCATTGATGGAGAGCCTTCCTCTTCACACGCCAAGGCTGCTCTGAACAGCCTCTTGCCTAGACACGCCACTGACTTGGTCCGGTTGATGATCCTTGTAGAAGCTTTTGCAAAAGACTTGTTACTGACCATGGATCATATGCATTAAGACTCCCCCTCAAGCTTAGAACCGAAACTAGAAGGAGCTAAGCTTGTGATGATCCTATGCATCTCCATGGTCTAATAACTATCATCTTTCATGATAGCTTTCTTCTTGTGAGTTTACTCTCTTCCTTAACCAGGAACTAGGGTGTTTGAATCACCATAGAGAGTCTCACAAAACACACTTCTCATTGCATAATGACCCATGCTACACTTCCTGTAGTCTTTGGACTGGATATGTCCAATGGTATTATGCAATGGCCATCTCTCATGCATTATCAATCACACTACACTTCCTGTAGATTATGGACTAACATGTCCTAGTGATGATATGCAATGGCACAAGACCTTTGTCACTACATTCTTAGCTGTTGGCGAGTTACATGTATCACTTTCCTTGTGTACCTAACACCACCACAACTCAATGCAAGATCAGATCATCCCATTGGGATCAAACCAAGATAATTTATCCTGTTTGATCACCAATGCCACAGCAGAATATAAACCTTGAAACAAGCCAATCAATCAAGGCAGAACAAGCAGGTTTCAATCTCTAAAATGACAATGCAAGATTTAAACAATACATTGACAATTTAGGCTTATTTTTAAATTCATCAATACATGAATGCACAATCCTAAAGCATTAACTATATGAATGCAACAGGTTCAATCCATGAGACATATTAATCAAGACCAATGAGGCAAGCAACTTAGACAATTTCTAAGGGTTAGGAGGTTTGCTTACAAACAAGAGATCCGAGCTGATCTCTTGAACCTCCATGGGCACGGTTCACTTGAACTTGGCAGGTTTGAGGCTTGGATTCAATATCCAACACCTCTCCTTGGTGTGCGAGTAATAGGCAAAACACCTTGTCTTGCTCCCTTCTTTCAATCAACACCTCCGGATCAACAGATTGGGGTCTAAGCATCTCTAGCTCAGACCAAAGGGCTCTGAACTTGCCTAGATGCACAGTGAACTCCTCATCTTCTTGGGATAGGATGTTGATGAACTTCTTGATCTCAAATACTCGACAGAGGTTGGAGATGTACCCATATATCTTGTTAAGTGTACTCCAAAGGTCTTTAGCACTCTCACAGTATGAGTATGCTTCAAGGATGGATGGAGACATTGAGCTATGGAGAATGGATAAGACCTTGAGGTCTTCTTGTTCCCACTTCTCCTCAGATACGGATTTGGAACCGGATTCACCATCTGCTGAGCTTTCATTTGAACCGGCAGCCTTGGAGAGCTTTGGAGCATCCGTGAGGCAATGGCTCCATAAGCCTCTCCCTCCTAGAGCTGTCTTTACCATGCGTGACCAGATGGTCTTGGTTTAAATTGCCTCACCCTCCTGGTGATGCTCTTCTTTGTATGTCAACTGTCCTCTCTACACTCATCTGATGTGTAGGCTATGGTGACTGAACCACCATGGACAGAACAACAAGTCATCTCTCCATTGTCACAACATCCTCTCTACCCTCTTTGGAGCAGGCTGTGGACTTCCCACAGAATGTTGGCAACAGGCTTCATTTTATCATTCTATTGTAATGATAAGGAGGAAACAGGTCTTGAACTTTAGCTCTTCAGGTTGCTCATTTGAATATTTAGCACCGCAAGCTTGAGACCGAGAATAGGTGAGATCCAAGCTTGAAATGAGCCTCAATGAACTTCAAGACCAGGAGCACATCACCCTAACAGCTGCGCTTAAATCACTGATCCACCCTTTTGCCTTTAGCTTCAAGTACCCTCAGATCACCGGCCTTCCTCATGGCTTAGGTGGTGACCTTCTTCTTCTTGTGTGTCTTGAACCAGGAGCTCAACAACCTCGTGGCCTGCGCTTCTTAAACCGGCTTCTACACACAAGAACCTTCCCATTGCTCCACACAATGGTTGGTCTTCCGCTTGTATGTCTTGAACCAGGAGCTCAACAACCTCGTGGCCTGCGCTTCTTAAACCAGCTTCTACACACAAGTATCTTCCCATTGCTCCACACAATGGTTCAAGTCTTCCTCTTGTCTTGGATAGGAGGTGAGCAGAGAACACTTCTTGTGAACCTGAAACACCACTCAAACTCCAGCAAGGATAAGACACAAGAGTATTGGGATCAATCCTTGATTAATCATCAAGTTTGATTCCCAATCTCACAAGCATTGCAACGAATTAAAACAAGTCATTTTCAAGTTCTATCTTTGCAAGCAATCTCTCTAAGCACAAGTATTTTCTTTTTCAGTTTATGCAAGCTACTTAGGCATTTTAAAGCTTCTTTACTCAGCATTTAGACATGAATCTAATGCTTCAATGTAAGACAGCCACAAGACTATATGCAACAGCTTTCAATTCGGTTTCAATCCATGTATGCAAGCAGATTCAATCAATCACAACAAGCATCATTATGAACCGGAGATAAGCATATTAACATACCTAGTAATCCTAGTAATACTGTTAAATTACTAGTCCTTTTAAAGCGCTTACACAACTGCTAGTAAACTTAGTATAACTAGTACACTTAAAGGATTACTAGGGAACCAAGCTCTTTAAGCATCCTGGGACAGATTCTAAATTCATTTTATTTCATTTAGTAATCTTTTAAACAGTCCTCAGGTTTTCAATCACATCACAACATCACAACCAGTCAACAACACAAGCTCATTATCAAGATGGTTTATAGAATTGCTTACAACAAGGAACCAGGTTGATTCCTTTTGCATTTTGTGAAACCGGCCATGACTGTTGTTGGAACTGAGAGTCTAGATCATCACCCACCTCCTTCTCCTTCAGTTCATGGCCACCATCTTGTACCATCAACTCAAAAGACCCCTCCTTTCTTCAGAACATCTAGGCGCCAAGCTCTTGGCACCATACTCTTTTAGCCTGATGTGGAACTTCTCTTGGACAAGGAGCTTTGGAGTCAGGTTAGTTAGGCCTCTCCATACACCTTTGCCTCCAAGGATAATCTCCATCTGAGCAGGTAGAGAACAGGATGAGGAACCAAGGGAACTCGCCAAGCTTCAGCCTTCTTCTTCATAAGGGACTGAACTGAATGGGAAAGCATCAATGGTTTGGTTTTGAGCTGAGGCGTGAGCTGTGGACTTGCGGAAGCTTCAGCTCAGGTTCTGATGAACCTGGCTCTGATACCATATGAGATTTGTAGAGTTCTCTTCTCTTGTTGTATGTGTGCGTGAATACTCCAATGGAGAAAGATGAGAGCTTGTTCTAGGTGATTTATGAAGAGAGATTGATGAGAGTGTTTATGAGAGAATAAGAGACTTAGGAACAAAGATTAAGAGACTGAGAGATTAGGAGAATAAGAGATTAGAGATTAGGGTTTGAGATTCAAGAACAAGTTTATCATTTATGAAGTGGAGAGGGGAAATCCCCCTTACTCCCTTAGGAGTTACAAAACGTTCACAACAATGCCTTATATAGGCTTTTACACTTTGCAATCATAAACCCTTAATCTAATGGATAGAAATGACTTGAGAAATGGATGGCTTGGATGTAGTCTTGTTTCTGGTCAAAGGGAGCACGAGATGGTAGCTGATTGGTGGAGAGGAGCTGCTGCCTGATTGGTTATGCTAAGGCTCCCATGAACCTTTACTCACATATGTGTCTAGATTCATGGTCCAACTTGCTTTCCCTTTACATCTCATGACAGGCTGTCCTTGGACCACGCCCTCTCTCCTTTCCCTTGCTTTCCAACAGTCACAAAGAAGATAAGGTCGTCTGATTGCTCTTGGAAACCAACGCCCTAAGTTTGCACAGCTTCTGGTGAGTTTCCCGGATGTGTGGTCGAGAGGTGTGGTCGTACGGTCGATGGTACGGATCTCCTGTCCGTACCACTCGCCCTATTTATGCCCAATACTCTTCCTCCTTCTTCTGATCAGTCTAAGTCCCTCCTGGACTTATCTTCACAAGATAACTACTTCAGAACACTTCTGAAGCTTGATTGAACTCTTCTGGACATCTTCTAGAGCTTGCCCTATCATTGTACAAGCTCCATCTTCTCTTCAGTTCAACAGAACTCTCCTTGCTATAGGGTCATAGCATTTGTATCCTTTCTGTGTAGCTGAGTATCCTATGAACACAGCCTTAGTACTTCTTGCTTCTAGCTTGTTGATCATCTCTCCTGGTTTGAGCACAAAGCATAGACATCCAAAGACTCGCAAGTAATCAAGCACTGGTTTGTACCTGTTCAGAACTTCAAATGGAGCCTTCTCATTCAGAACCTTGGTTGGAGTTCTGTTGATCAAGTAACAAGCAGTGGCAACCGCATCACTCCAGAATCTCTTTGGAACATTACTCTGAAACATCAGAGACCTTGCCACTTCCATGAGGTGCCTATTCTTCCTCTCAGCCACTCCATTTTGCTGTGGAGTATACGGACAGCTTGTTTGATGTAGGATCCCATGTTGTGATAAGTGTTCCTTGAAAGCATGACTTGTGTACTCTCCTCCATTATCTGATCTCAAAATTTTAATCTTAGCATGATAATGGTTAGTTACATAAGTTTGAAAGTTCCTAAATGCATCAAGTACCCTATCTTTGGTCTGAATTAAGGTTAACCAGGTGTATTTGGATTTTTCATCAATGAATGTGACAAAGTACTTATAACTATCTCTAGATAAACAAGGGGCAGTCCACACATCAGAATGAATTAAATCAAAGCAGTTATCATAGATAGTAGTGTTGAGATGAGGTAATAAAGAGTGACTACATTGATAGAGAAAGAGGATTGAGACAGACAGTAACTTTGGAGTTACCACAGTAACTTTGGTTTTACTGTGGTAACTAAGTTAAAGCTTGGAAAGTTACCTTGGCTCACATTGGAGAGTAAGCCACGACCAAGAGCTGTATGGATAAGGGAGGAGCAGTCTGGATAAGGTTTCCTCACAGCTAGAGAGGCTGGAGACAGGCTGTAAAGTAGACAGCATCTAGTAAAAGATGCCAAAGGGATCAAGCATGTGAAGACTCCCATTGGCTGCTTTTGGATGGCTCTCTTTGACTACACATGCCCTGAACCTCTACCTTATCTATTGATTTCGAAATTGATTGTCTCTCTCATATAAGTATGTTGTAAACCTCATCTTTATTAATTAATGGAGTTTTGAGTCTCTCTCTTTATTCTCTCACTAAAATCTCTTAATCTCTTTAATCTTTTCATCTGATTATCTCTGATTATTTGAATCATGATCTAATACACAAAAGTGTATATGGTATCAGAGCCAGGTTGGCAAAAAGGGGGTGAGTGTGATTTCTTTTTCTCAAAATCAGAGTGTTCTTGAGTGTTCTTGAGTGTTCTTGGGATTATTGAGGTTTCTGGGTATGTGTGTTGTCTATTCTTTTGTGGCTGGGTTTATTTGAGATTCTCTGGTGGAAACATGGATATGAAGCACGAATCTAGTGGAGCAGTGAAGATTCAAGAAGAAAACAAGTGGGTTTGGCCAAGATGGGTAAAGACAGCTTTGGGAAGCTGTGAGATTTGGAGTAATCAAGTAAAGGGAGAACCTTTAATGGAGAGAGCTGCTGATGGGGGTCAGACAGCAAGGTTGAAATGTGAAGATCAGTTGAGTCTTGAAGAAAGTATATCTCTTGAGAAGATTGAAGATGTTTATGAGAACAAGATCAATCTAAGGAGGATGTATGAAGTCAGGAAGATGATCTGTGAGTTGAAACAAGGGAAAGAAGGTTTCAATCAGCATGTGAAGAAGCTGAGATGTTTGTGGTCAGAGTTACAAAGCTTGAGACCAAGAAGTTGTGATCCGAGAGTGCTAGAAGAGTGGCGAGAGCAAGATGTTGTCTTCAGCCTCCTTGCAAGCTTGGATTCATCTTATGGCTGGTTGGTAAAGCTTATTCTCAAGGAAGAGAAGCTACCCAACATGGAAGAAGTGTGTGTACTTGTTCAGAGGCTTCATCAAGTGATGGAAGAGAACAAAGAGATAACTTGGAGTAAGGAGGGTGCTAAAAGGAAGAAGGGAAGGCTGAGACGACGTTCTAAGGCTCAGATCAGAAGAGGAAGGTGTTGGAAGAGAAGCATACTGTCTGGTTATCAAGGTAGCTATGGTACTATGAAGATGGGCAGAGTAGAAGCACAACAGATTCTTATGGGAGAGTGTTCTTACTCAGCTTACATGGGAGAATCTGTAGAGAGCAGTGGGGTTATGAGGAAGCTAGAGACCAAAGGAGCGGATGAGCGTGTCACAAAGGAGGAATGGGATGATTTTGTCAAGTATGTGTATGCTTTGGCTACGACCCGGAGACAGGGTGCTCCTGCCAAAGCATCCACATCCAACAAACCCATCATTGTTGATTCTGGAGCAAGTCATCACATGATTAGTGACAGAAGCTTAATGAGTGATGTAAAGAAAGCTACTGGGGGTGTGATGATAGCTAATGGTGATAGGATTCCTATAGAAGGAGTTGGAAAGCTCAAGCTATTTGATAAAGACTCAGATGCCTTCTACATGCCACAGTTTGCTTCAAATCTACTATCTGTAAGGAAAGCCACAATTGATCTTGGCTGTCAAGTAGTATTCAGGCCAGATGATGTTGAGTTCCAAGATTTGAAGACTGGAAGGGTCATTGGGAGAGGAGACAGCAAGAATAATCTATACCAGCTCCAATTGGCTAAGATTTCTAAACCCTTTGATTCTATGTGTTTGAGTAGTACTTATGAGAAGATTGATAGTATTACTTGGCATGCTAGATTGGGTCATCCTCATGCTCGTGCTATTGAATTGATAATTCCTAATATGTCATTTAATCACTTGGAGTGTGAAGCATGCATATTAGGAAAGCATTGTAGGACTGTTTTTCCAACATCAGAAACTACTTATGAGCATTGCTTTGATCTAGTTCATTCAGATGTGTGGACTGCTCCTTGTTTGTCTAGAGATAGCCAGAAGTACTTTGTAACATTCATTGATGAGAAGTCTAAGTATACTTGGCTTACATTGCTTCCATCTAAAGATAGGGTGCTAGAAGCATTTATGAACTTCCAAGCATATGTATCTAATCAATACAATGCTACTGTGAAGGTACTGAGATCAGATAATGGAGGTGAATACATCAGCAATGCCTTCAAGAGTCATCTAGCCAAGCATGGGATTGTGCATCAGACTAGCTGTCCTTATACACCACAGCAGAATGGTGTAGCTGAGAGGAAGAACAGGCACTTGATGGAGGTTGCTAGATCAATGATGTTTCATGCAAATGTCCCAAAACGTTTTTGGAGTGATGCTGTGCAGACTGCTTGCTATCTCATCAACCGGGTTCCAACCAAGATATTGAAGAATCTGTCTCCATTTGAAGTGTTGAACAAGAGCAAACCTGTCATTGATCACCTACGTGTCTTTGGGTGTGTGTGCTATGTCATGGTTCCAGGAGAGCAGAGAAACAAGCTGGAGGCAAAGAGTACTAAGGCTATGTTCATTGGTTACTCTATCACTCAGAAAGGGTACAAGTGCTATGATCCTGAAGCAAGGAGAGTGATGGTATCTAGAGAAGTGAAGTTTGTTGAAACAAAAGGTTATTATGAAGAAAAGGAGTGGGAAAATCTGAAGGATTTGTCTCAAGCTCCATCTGATAAGGCAATAATACTGAGAGTGTTGTTGGAGAAGCTCGGGATAGGGTTGTCCCAGGATCAGGAACCCGGCAGGAGAGAGTCTTCCAATCAGACTGGTGGAGCTGGAAGAACAACTCCTCTTGATCATGAGAGGGGGAATGGAACTGAATCTGGTGAGCAAGAGCAAAACCAAGAGGATTCAGGTCTTCATGATCAAGTTGAGAACAATGTTCAGTCTAGTGGAGAAGTGGATGAGGTTCAGTCTAGTGGAGAAGTAGATGAGGTTCAGTCTAGTGGAGAAGAACAAGTCGGACCGGCCAGTTCAGAAGAAGAGCAAGTGGAGCCGGCTAGTGTGCAAACTGAAGATCAGGTGCAAGCTTTGAGGAGGAGCACAAGGATAAAGAGGGATCCTTCCAACTGGGTAAACACGAGAGTGTACTACAATGCCCAGGCTGTGGAGCATCCTTCTCAAGCCGTGTGTTCCTTTGCTGAGTTTCCAGAGGAGCATTATGCCTTTATGATTAGTCTGGATGAGAGTTATGTGCCAAGGACTTATGAAGAAGCTATGTTAGACAAGGAATGGAAAGAATCAGTGGGAGCTGAAGCAGGTGCTATGATCAAGAATGATACATGGTATGAGAGTGAGCTGCCTAAGGGAAAGAAGGCTGTATCTAGTAGATGGATCTTCACAATCAAGTATCTAGCAAATGGACAGATTGATAGGAAGAAGACCAGACTGGTTGCAAGAGGATTTACACAAACCTATGGAGAGGATTACATTGATACCTTTGCACCAGTAGCTAAGCTGCACACAGTTCGGATTGTGTTGTCCATTGCAACAAACTTGGAGTGGGATTTGTGGCAGATGGATGTGAAGAATGCTTTCTTACAAGGTGAGCTAGAAGATGAGGTATACATGCTTCCTCCTCCTGGTCTTGAGCATCTAGTAAAACCAGGAAATGTTTTGAGATTGAAGAAGGCAATATATGGGCTGAAGCAGTCTCCTAGAGCTTGGTACAGAAAGCTGAGTACAACTCTCAATGGGAGAGGATTCAGGAAGTCTGAACTGGATCATACACTCTTCACTTTGGTTACTCCATCAGGGATCATTGTGATACTGGTATATGTGGATGATTTGATTATCACAGGGAGTGATAAGGCTGGGATTAAAGCCACTAAAGAGTTCCTCAAGTCTGTGTTTGATATCAAAGACTTGGGAGAGATGAAGTATTTCTTGGGGATTGAGATATGCAGATCCAAGGAGGGTTTGTTTATGTGTCAAAGGAAGTATACAATGGATATGTTGAAGGAGACTGATGTACTTGGAGGAAAGGTAGCCAAGACACCACTTGAAGAGGGGTATAAGGTCTTACGTGAGGGGGAGGTTGAAGAGAACCAGTTGTTTGAGGATCCTAAGCTGTATAGGAAGATGGTTGGCAAGCTGATCTACTTGACCATCACCAGACCAGATATATGTTTTGCTGTGAACCAAGTGAGTCAGCATATGCAGGCACCAAAGGTCCATCACTGGAAGATGGTTGATAGGATACTGAGGTATCTGAGTGGGACGACTGGACAAGGGGTTTGGATGGGTTGTAATGGCAGTACAGAAGTGGTTGGGTATTGTGATGCTGATTGGGCAGGAGATAGAGTGGACAGGAGATCAACTACTGGGTATTGTACATTCATTGGAGGAAACTTGGTTACTTGGAAGAGTAAGAAGCAGAAGGTTATCTCTTGTTCAAGTGCTGAAGCTGAGTATAGAGCCATGCTGAAGCTGACAAACGAGTTGGTGTGGATCAAGGGGATCTTGAAGCATCTAGAGATTGAGCAGAGTACTCCTATGACTATGCATTGTGACAATCAAGCAGCTATCCACATTGCCTCCAACTCAGTGTTTCATGAGAGAACAAAGCACATAGAGGTGGATTGTCATAAGGTGAGGCAGATGATTATCTTAGGAGTGATTCTGCCATGTTATACAAGAAGTGAAGATCAGCTTGCAGATGTGTTTACTAAGGCAGCGAGATTAAAGACAATGGAGTCCATACTATCCAGGCTTGGACTCATTGATCTTACTCCCAGGAGCTGAGCCCCTTAACCATGGAGTCTCCACTCTTTTTCCCTCATCAAAGTTTTATCCCAATGGGTTTTCTTTGGTGAGGTTTTTAATGAGGGAGGTCTTCATGGTTTCCAAGCTTGACTTGTTCCACATGGTCAAGCTTGAGGGGGAGTGTTGAGATGAGGTAATAAAGAGTGACTACATTGATAGAGAAAGAGGATTGAGACAGACAGTAACTTTGGAGTTACCACAGTAACTTTGGTTTTACTGTGGTAACTAAGTTAAAGCTTGGAAAGTTACCTTGGCTCACATTGGAGAGTAAGCCACGACCAAGAGCTGTATGGATAAGGGAGGAGCAGTCTGGATAAGGTTTCCTCACAGCTAGAGAGGCTGGAGACAGGCTGTAAAGTAGACAGCATCTAGTAAAAGATGCCAAAGGGATCAAGCATGTGAAGACTCCCATTGGCTGCTTTTGGATGGCTCTCTTTGACTACACATGCCCTGAACCTCTACCTTATCTATTGATTTCGAAATTGATTGTCTCTCTCATATAAGTATGTTGTAAACCTCATCTTTATTAATTAATGGAGTTTTGAGTCTCTCTCTTTATTCTCTCACTAAAATCTCTTAATCTCTTTAATCTTTTCATCTGATTATCTCTGATTATTTGAATCATGCTCTAATACACAAAAGTGTATATGGTATCAGAGCCAGGTTGGCAAAAAGGGGGTGAGTGTGATTTCTTTTTCTCAAAATCAGAGTGTTCTTGAGTGTTCTTGAGTGTTCTTGGGATTATTGAGGTTTCTGGGTATGTGTGTTGTCTATTCTTTTGTGGCTGGGTTTATTTGAGATTCTCTGGTGGAAACATGGATATGAAGCACGAATCTAGTGGAGCAGTGAAGATTCAAGAAGAAAACAAGTGGGTTTGGCCAAGATGGGTAAAGACAGCTTTGGGAAGCTGTGAGATTTGGAGTAATCAAGTAAAGGGAGAACCTTTAATGGAGAGAGCTGCTGATGGGGGTCAGACAGCAAGGTTGAAATGTGAAGATCAGTTGAGTCTTGAAGAAAGTATATCTCTTGAGAAGATTGAAGATGTTTATGAGAACAAGATCAATCTAAGGAGGATGTATGAAGTCAGGAAGATGATCTGTGAGTTGAAACAAGGGAAAGAAGGTTTCAATCAGCATGTGAAGAAGCTGAGATGTTTGTGGTCGGAGTTACAAAGCTTGAGACCAAGAAGTTGTGATCCGAGAGTGCTAGAAGAGTGGCGAGAGCAAGATGTTGTCTTCAGCCTCCTTGCAAGCTTGGATTCATCTTATGGCTGGTTGGTAAAGCTTATTCTCAAGGAAGAGAAGCTACCCAACATGGAAGAAGTGTGTGTACTTGTTCAGAGGCTTCATCAAGTGATGGAAGAGAACAAAGAGATAACTTGGAGTAAGGAGGGTGCTAAAAGGAAGAAGGGAAGGCTGAGACGACGTTCTAAGGCTCAGATCAGAAGAGGAAGGTGTTGGAAGAGAAGCATACTGTCTGGTTATCAAGGTAGCTATGGTACTATGAAGATGGGCAGAGTAGAAGCACAACAGATTCTTATGGGAGAGTGTTCTTACTCAGCTTACATGGGAGAATCTGTAGAGAGCAGTGGGGTTATGAGGAAGCTAGAGACCAAAGGAGCGGATGAGCGTGTCACAAAGGAGGAATGGGATGAGTTTGTCAAGTATGTGTATGCTTTGGCTACGACCCGGAGACAGGGTGCTCCTGCCAAAGCATCCACATCCAACAAACCCATCATTGTTGATTCTGGAGCAAGTCATCACATGATTAGTGACAGAAGCTTAATGAGTGATGTAAAGAAAGCTACTGGGGGTGTGATGATAGCTAATGGTGATAGGATTCCTATAGAAGGAGTTGGAAAGCTCAAGCTATTTGATAAAGACTCAGATGCCTTCTACATGCCACAGTTTGCTTCAAATCTACTATCTGTAAGGAAAGCCACAATTGATCTTGGCTGTCAAGTAGTATTCAGGCCAGATGATGTTGAGTTCCAAGATTTGAAGACTGGAAGGGTCATTGGGAGAGGAGACAGCAAGAATAATCTATACCAGCTCCAATTGGCTAAGATTTCTAAACCCTTTGATTCTATGTGTTTGAGTAGTACTTATGAGAAGATTGATAGTATTACTTGGCATGCTAGATTGGGTCATCCTCATGCTCGTGCTATTGAATTGATAATTCCTAATATGTCATTTAATCACTTGGAGTGTGAAGCATGCATATTAGGAAAGCATTGTAGGACTGTTTTTCCAACATCAGAAACTACTTATGAGCATTGCTTTGATCTAGTTCATTCAGATGTGTGGACTGCTCCTTGTTTGTCTAGAGATAGCCAGAAGTACTTTGTGACATTCATTGATGAGAAGTCTAAGTATACTTGGCTTACATTGCTTCCATCTAAAGATAGGGTGCTAGAAGCATTTATGAACTTCCAAGCATATGTATCTAATCAATACAATGCTACTGTGAAGGTACTGAGATCAGATAATGGAGGTGAATACATCAGCAATGCCTTCAAGAGTCATCTAGCCAAGCATGGGATTGTGCATCAGACTAGCTGTCCTTATACACCACAGCAGAATGGTGTAGCTGAGAGGAAGAACAGGCACTTGATGGAGGTTGCTAGATCAATGATGTTTCATGCAAATGTCCCAAAACGTTTTTGGAGTGATGCTGTGCAGACTGCTTGCTATCTCATCAACCGGGTTCCAACCAAGATATTGAAGAATCTGTCTCCATTTGAAGTGTTGAACAAGAGCAAACCTGTCATTGATCACCTACGTGTCTTTGGGTGTGTGTGCTATGTCATGGTTCCAGGAGAGCAGAGAAACAAGCTGGAGGCAAAGAGTACTAAGGCTATGTTCATTGGTTACTCTATCACTCAGAAAGGGTACAAGTGCTATGATCCTGAAGCAAGGAGAGTGATGGTATCTAGAGAAGTGAAGTTTGTTGAAACAAAAGGTTATTATGAAGAAAAGGAGTGGGAAAATCTGAAGGATTTGTCTCAAGCTCCATCTGATAAGGCAACAATACTGAGAGTGTTGTTGGAGAAGCTCGGGATAGGGTTGTCCCAGGATCAGGAACCCGGCAGGAGAGAGTCTTCCAATCAGACTGGTGGAGCTGGAAGAACAACTCCTCTTGATCATGAGAGGGGGAATGGAACTGAATCTGGTGAGCAAGAGCAAAACCAAGAGGATTCAGGTCTTCATGATCAAGTTGAGAACAATGTTCAGTCTAGTGGAGAAGTGGATGAGGTTCAGTCTAGTGGAGAAGTAGATGAGGTTCAGTCTAGTGGAGAAGAACAAGTCGGACCGGCCAGTTCAGAAGAAGAGCAAGTGGAGCCGGCTAGTGTGCAAACTGAAGATCAGGTGCAAGCTTTGAGGAGGAGCACAAGGATAAAGAGGGATCCTTCCAACTGGGTAAACACGAGAGTGTACTACAATGCCCAGGCTGTGGAGCATCCTTCTCAAGCCGTGTGTTCCTTTGCTGAGTTTCCAGAGGAGCATTATGCCTTTATGATTAGTCTGGATGAGAGTTATGTGCCAAGGACTTATGAAGAAGCTATGTTAGACAAGGAATGGAAAGAATCAGTGGGAGCTGAAGCAGGTGCTATGATCAAGAATGATACATGGTATGAGAGTGAGCTGCCTAAGGGAAAGAAGGCTGTATCTAGTAGATGGATCTTCACAATCAAGTATCTAGCAAATGGACAGATTGATAGGAAGAAGACCAGACTGGTTGCAAGAGGATTTACACAAACCTATGGAGAGGATTACATTGATACCTTTGCACCAGTAGCTAAGCTGCACACAGTTCGGATTGTGTTGTCCATTGCAACAAACTTGGAGTGGGATTTGTGGCAGATGGATGTGAAGAATGCTTTCTTACAAGGTGAGCTAGAAGATGAGGTATACATGCTTCCTCCTCCTGGTCTTGAGCATCTAGTAAAACCAGGAAATGTTTTGAGATTGAAGAAGGCAATATATGGGCTGAAGCAGTCTCCTAGAGCTTGGTACAGAAAGCTGAGTACAACTCTCAATGGGAGAGGATTCAGGAAGTCTGAACTGGATCATACACTCTTCACTTTGGTTACTCCATCAGGGATCATTGTGATACTGGTATATGTGGATGATTTGATTATCACAGGGAGTGATAAGGCTGGGATTAAAGCCACTAAAGAGTTCCTCAAGTCTGTGTTTGATATCAAAGACTTGGGAGAGATGAAGTATTTCTTGGGGATTGAGATATGCAGATCCAAGGAGGGTTTGTTTATGTGTCAAAGGAAGTATACAATGGATATGTTGAAGGAGACTGATGTACTTGGAGGAAAGGTAGCCAAGACACCTCTTGAAGAGGGGTATAAGGTCTTACGTGAGGGGGAGGTTGAAGAGAACCAGTTGTTTGAGGATCCTAAGCTGTATAGGAAGATGGTTGGCAAGCTGATCTACTTGACCATCACCAGACCAGATATATGTTTTGCTGTGAACCAAGTGAGTCAGCATATGCAGGCACCAAAGGTCCATCACTGGAAGATGGTTGATAGGATACTGAGGTATCTGAGTGGGACGACTGGACAAGGGGTTTGGATGGGTTGTAATGGCAGTACAGAAGTGGTTGGGTATTGTGATGCTGATTGGGCAGGAGATAGAGTGGACAGGAGATCAACTACTGGGTATTGTACATTCATTGGAGGAAACTTGGTTACTTGGAAGAGTAAGAAGCAGAAGGTTATCTCTTGTTCAAGTGCTGAAGCTGAGTATAGAGCCATGCTGAAGCTGACAAACGAGTTGGTGTGGATCAAGGGGATCTTGAAGCATCTAGAGATTGAGCAGAGTACTCCTATGACTATGCATTGTGACAATCAAGCAGCTATCCACATTGCCTCCAACTCAGTGTTTCATGAGAGAACAAAGCACATAGAGGTGGATTGTCATAAGGTGAGGCAGATGATTATCTTAGGAGTGATTCTGCCATGTTATACAAGAAGTGAAGATCAGCTTGCAGATGTGTTTACTAAGGCAGCGAGATTAAAGACAATGGAGTCCATACTATCCAGGCTTGGACTCATTGATCTTACTCCCAGGAGCTGAGCCCCTTAACCATGGAGTCTCCACTCTTTTTCCCTCATCAAAGTTTTATCCCAATGGGTTTTCTTTGGTGAGGTTTTTAATGAGGGAGGTCTTCATGGTTTCCAAGCTTGACTTGTTCCACATGGTCAAGCTTGAGGGGGAGTGTTGAGATGAGGTAATAAAGAGTGACTACATTGATAGAGAAAGAGGATTGAGACAGACAGTAACTTTGGAGTTACCACAGTAACTTTGGTTTTACTGTGGTAACTAAGTTAAAGCTTGGAAAGTTACCTTGGCTCACATTGGAGAGTAAGCCACGACCAAGAGCTGTATGGATAAGGGAGGAGCAGTCTGGATAAGGTTTCCTCACAGCTAGAGAGGCTGGAGACAGGCTGTAAAGTAGACAGCATCTAGTAAAAGATGCCAAAGGGATCAAGCATGTGAAGACTCCCATTGGCTGCTTTTGGATGGCTCTCTTTGACTACACATGCCCTGAACCTCTACCTTATCTATTGATTTCGAAATTGATTGTCTCTCTCATATAAGTATGTTGTAAACCTCATCTTTATTAATTAATGGAGTTTTGAGTCTCTCTCTTTATTCTCTCACTAAAATCTCTTAATCTCTTTAATCTTTTCATCTGATTATCTCTGATTATTTGAATCATGCTCTAATACACAAAAGTGTATATGGTATCAGAGCCAGGTTGGCAAAAAGGGGGTGAGTGTGATTTCTTTTTCTCAAAATCAGAGTGTTCTTGAGTGTTCTTGGGATTATTGAGGTTTCTGGGTATGTGTGTTGTCTATTCTTTTGTGGCTGGGTTTATTTGAGATTCTCTGGTGGAAACATGGATATGAAGCACGAATCTAGTGGAGCAGTGAAGATTCAAGAAGAAAATAAGTGGGTTTGGCCAAGATGGGTAAAGACAGCTTTGGGAAGCTGTGAGATTTGGAGTAATCAAGTAAAGGGAGAACCTTTAATGGAGAGAGCTGCTGATGGGGGTCAGACAGCAAGGTTGAAATGTGAAGATCAGTTGAGTCTTGAAGAAAGTATATCTCTTGAGAAGATTGAAGATGTTTATGAGAACAAGATCAATCTAAGGAGGATGTATGAAGTCAGGAAGATGATCTGTGAGTTGAAACAAGGGAAAGAAGGTTTCAATCAGCATGTGAAGAAGCTGAGATGTTTGTGGTCAGAGTTACAAAGCTTGAGACCAAGAAGTTGTGATCCGAGAGTGCTAGAAGAGTGGCGAGAGCAAGATGTTGTCTTCAGCCTCCTTGCAAGCTTGGATTCATCTTATGGCTGGTTGGTAAAGCTTATTCTCAAGGAAGAGAAGCTACCCAACATGGAAGAAGTGTGTGTACTTGTTCAGAGGCTTCATCAAGTGATGGAAGAGAACAAAGAGATAACTTGGAGTAAGGAGGGTGCTAAAAGGAAGAAGGGAAGGCTGAGACGACGTTCTAAGGCTCAGATCAGAAGAGGAAGGTGTTGGAAGAGAAGCATACTGTCTGGTTATCAAGGTAGCTATGGTACTATGAAGATGGGCAGAGTAGAAGCACAACAGATTCTTATGGGAGAGTGTTCTTACTCAGCTTACATGGGAGAATCTGTAGAGAGCAGTGGGGTTATGAGGAAGCTAGAGACCAAAGGAGCGGATGAGCGTGTCACAAAGGAGGAATGGGATGATTTTGTCAAGTATGTGTATGCTTTGGCTACGACCCGGAGACAGGGTGCTCCTGCCAAAGCATCCACATCCAACAAACCCATCATTGTTGATTCTGGAGCAAGTCATCACATGATTAGTGACAGAAGCTTAATGAGTGATGTAAAGAAAGCTACTGGGGGTGTGATGATAGCTAATAGTGATAGGATTCCTATAGAAGGAGTTGGAAAGCTCAAGCTATTTGATAAAGACTCAGATGCCTTCTACATGCCACAGTTTGCTTCAAATCTACTATCTGTAAGGAAAGCCACAATTGATCTTGGCTGTCAAGTAGTATTCAGGCCAGATGATGTTGAGTTCCAAGATTTGAAGACTGGAAGGGTCATTGGGAGAGGAGACAGCAAGAATAATCTATACCAGCTCCAATTGGCTAAGATTTCTAAACCCTTTGATTCTATGTGTTTGAGTAGTACTTATGAGAAGATTGATAGTATTACTTGGCATGCTAGATTGGGTCATCCTCATGCTCGTGCTATTGAATTGATAATTCCTAATATGTCATTTAATCACTTGGAGTGTGAAGCATACATATTAGGAAAGCATTGTAGGACTGTTTTTCCAACATCAGAAACTACTTATGAGCATTGCTTTGATCTAGTTCATTCAGATGTGTGGACTGCTCCTTGTTTGTCTAGAGATAGCCAGAAGTACTTTGTAACATTCATTGATGAGAAGTCTAAGTATACTTGGCTTACATTGCTTCCATCTAAAGATAGGGTGCTAGAAGCATTTATGAACTTCCAAGCATATGTATCTAATCAATACAATGCTACTGTGAAGGTACTGAGATCAGATAATGGAGGTGAATACATCAGCAATGCCTTCAAGAGTCATCTAGCCAAGCATGGGATTGTGCATCAGACTAGCTGTCCTTATACACCACAGCAGAATGGTGTAGCTGAGAGGAAGAACAGGCACTTGATGGAGGTTGCTAGATCAATGATGTTTCATGCAAATGTCCCAAAACGTTTTTGGAGTGATGCTGTGCAGACTGCTTGCTATCTCATCAACCGGGTTCCAACCAAGATATTGAAGAATCTGTCTCCATTTTGTGAGATTTGTAGAGTTCTCTTCTCTAGTTGTGTTTGTGTGTGTATAAACTCCAATGGAGAAAGATGAGAGCTTGCTCTAGGTGATTTAGAAAGAGAGATTGATGAGAGTGTTTACTTAAATCAGAAACAAGAGATTTTGAGAGATTAGAAGATTAAAGACTAAGAAAGGGAGAGATTAAGAGAATCTGATTCAAGAACACATTTTCTTATTTCCAAGAAGTGGAGAGGGGAAATCCCCCTTACTCCCTTAATCTTTACAAATCGCCATTACTAAGCTTATATATGCCTTTACAAGAGCAAATCATAAACCTAAATCTAATGGCTGATAATACTTGAAGTTTAAATGGATGGTGTGGATGAGCTGGTCTTGGTTGTCATGAGGAGAAGGTGATCTGATTGGAAAGAAGATGCTGGCGCCTCATTGGCTCATTCAAACTAGGCTGGCTCCTGATTGGTTCTTCTTAGGCTCCTTTGTATCAAGCTTGTAATCAGTCTAGGTTCATAGTCAAGGCTGCCTTTACTTTACAGCCAAGGCCAGCCTGTCCTGAACCTTATCCACGCCCAAAGCTTCTCCAAAGGGATCTCCACTTGATTCTCTTTTGATGCCATCTGATCAGAACCTTATCCATTCGCCTAACTCCTTTTCCTTATGTCCCAAGCTTTGCACAACACCATCAGGAGATGTACGGACCATGCCCTGTCCGTACCCTTGCGCCCTAACTTTGCACAAAGCTTAAAACCCCCAAATGGTCGAGTCTGCACTTCTCGGGTCGACCACCGTCCGTACTGATCCGTACATGGCCGTACAGCCTCGCCCTATCTTTGCACACTCGCCCATTTGCTTCTCAACACTCTTCTAAGTCTTTCCTAGACTTTACCCTTGCTTAGAACATCCATCAGATCACTTCTCTACACCTTTAGATACTTCATAACTCTTGATAGGCATTCTCCATAGCTCTTGCCCTATCTTTGTACAAGCCACATCTCAACTCCACACCTTTGCCTTCTCCATTTCTCTTCTTCAAGTTAACACTCCCCCTCAAGCTTGACTTTAGCTGATCCTAAGTCAAGCTTGGAACCTTGAAGAACTTCCTCATTAAAAACCTCACCAAGGAAAACCCTTTGGGACAAAACCTTGATGAGGGAAAAAGAGTAAAGCCTCCAAGGCCTAGGGATTGGCCAGTGAGTCTTTGTGCCTTACCAACAATGTAAGGGACACAAAGACTCTGGATCATGGCCCTCATGTGATGCAAGATAGAACCCACTCCTCTTGCTCATCATCAACACTTCTTGTACTCTTCTTCAGACAGATCTTGGTCTCTCCCCCTTTCTCACAACCTTCTTGTTGTGATCAAGTGCTCGGACTAACAGATCTTCCTTGATAGATACAAGCTGAGTCTTGGCTGCTTCTTCTTCATGAGTCGCCACCATGTTACTGAAACCTTCATGACCGGATGCTTCAGACTGTAGTACCAATCACCTCACTCTAGAGGCCGCATTGGTGATTGCTTCTTCATCCTTCATACTGCTTCATAACTGATCTGCTCCTCTTCTTGAATAACCACCAAGTACTCTCAGATCATGTAAGCTTCAACACTCCCCCTCAAGCTTGAGACTCTCACAGGAACAAGCTTGGATGGATAGCTTCATGATCTGTACCATTACTCCATTGCAACACCTTCTGAACTCGCCATCTTCATGGATTGCTTGTGGAAGCTTCAGCTACCTCTTCAGCCACCTCACACTAGAAGCCGCACTGATAGAGTCTCCATCTTCTCACAGCCAAGAGTGCTCTGAACACTCTCTTGCCTAGACACGCCACTGCCTAGACCCGGATGGCTCCTTCTTCTTCAGTTGCTTGCAATGGACCTTCTGAACCTTCTTGAACAGACTGATAGCTCACTAAACTCCCCTCCTCAAGCTTGGATTGAGTATAGGTCCAAGCTTGCAAGTGAGCTTCAGTGAGACTACACACCAGTGGCGCATCACCACTCTTGTATCCACTCTCCATTGCTCATGACAATGGGCAATGCCTTCCTCTTTCTCTTGGATTGGTGAAGAACTAAGGACACTCCTTGTGCACCTGAAACACCACTCAACCTCTAGAGAAGATTAGACATAGGTGCATTGGGTCAGTCCTTGATTCCTCATCAAGCTTGAACACCAATGTCTCACTAAAGCAATGCAAGATCAAACAAGACACCCAAGTTTCAAATCATTGCAAGCTCAACTCTCTAAGTTCTAGTATGATCCTACAGATTCATTACAAGACACTTAGGCAATTTTTGACAGCTCCTTTACTCAGCTACTAGACATTAATCTAGTGCCTCAATGTAAGGTAACTTCAAGCCACTATGCACTAGCTTTCAGTCGGTTTTAACTCATGTATGCAAGCAGATTCAATCAATCACAACAAGCACTACAATGAACCGGAGCTAAGCATTTTAAAATCAATCTCAATCACCAAACAAGTCTCTTTAAGCATCCTGGGATAGATTCTAAATTCATTTCATTTCATTTAGCAATCTTTAAACAATCCTCAGGTTTTCAATCACATCACAACACACAACCAATTCTTATCACAAGCTCATTATCATTTAAGGTTTAAAGAATCGCTTACTATCAAGGAACCAGGTTGGTCCTTGTATTACTCTCGGATGGTAAGCTCATGACTTTGAGGATATGTGAGTCTGGATCGTTACCCATCTCCTTCTCCTTCAGTTCATGACTTCCTCCTTGTTTCTCATACTCACAAACCCCTCCTTTCTTCAAGCCCTCTACTCGCCATCTTCTGGATAGCTTTCTCTTCACACCAGATGAGGAACAGCCTTTGGACAAGGCGCCATGGACAAGGTTCGCGAGGCCTCTCCACACACCTTTGCTTCCAACAAGAGTCATCATCAGGTACAGGTTGAACTGGCTGAGAGATAAGGAGTAACACGCCATGCTTCAGTCTTCTTCTTCTTGAAGTAACCAGAACCGCAAGTACATGTCTTCAAGGCTTTGATTTGAGCTGAGGTGAGAGCAAGTGATTTGCGGAAGCTACAGCTCAGGTTCTGATGAACCTGGCTCTGATACCATGTGAGATTTGTAGAGTTCTCTTCTCTAGTTGTGTTTGTGTGTGTATAAACTCCAATGGAGAAAGATGAGAGCTTGCTCTAGGTGATTTAGAAAGAGAGATTGATGAGAGTGTTTACTTAAATCAGAAACAAGAGATTTTGAGAGATTAGAAGATTAAAGACTAAGAAAGGGAGAGATTAAGAGAATCTGATTCAAGAACACATTTTCTTATTTCCAAGAAGTGGAGAGGGGAAATCCCCCTTACTCCCTTAATCTTTACAAATCGCCATTACTAAGCTTATATATGCCTTTACAAGAGCAAATCATAAACCTAAATCTAATGGCTGATAATACTTGAAGTTTAAATGGATGGTGTGGATGAGCTGGTCTTGGTTGTCATGAGGAGAAGGTGATCTGATTGGAAAGAAGATGCTGGCGCCTCATTGGCTCATTCAAACTAGGCTGGCTCCTGATTGGTTCTTCTTAGGCTCCTTTGTATCAAGCTTGTAATCAGTCTAGGTTCATAGTCAAGGCTGCCTTTACTTTACAGCCAAGGCCAGCCTGTCCTGAACCTTATCCACGCCCAAAGCTTCTCCAAAGGGATCTCCACTTGATTCTCTTTTGATGCCATCTGATCAGAACCTTATCCATTCGCCTAACTCCTTTTCCTTATGTCCCAAGCTTTGCACAACACCATCAGGAGATGTACGGACCATGCCCTGTCCGTACCCTTGCGCCCTAACTTTGCACAAAGCTTAAAACCCCCAAATGGTCGAGTCTGCACTTCTCGGGTCGACCACCGTCCGTACTGATCCGTACATGGCCGTACAGCCTCGCCCTATCTTTGCACACTCGCCCATTTGCTTCTCAACACTCTTCTAAGTCTTTCCTAGACTTTACCCTTGCTTAGAACATCCATCAGATCACTTCTCTACACCTTTAGATACTTCATAACTCTTGATAGGCATTCTCCATAGCTCTTGCCCTATCTTTGTACAAGCCACATCTCAACTCCACACCTTTGCCTTCTCCATTTCTCTTCTTCAAGTTAACACATTTGAAGTGTTGAACAAGAGCAAACCTGTCATTGATCACCTACGTGTCTTTGGGTGTGTGTGCTATGTCATGGTTCCAGGAGAGCAGAGAAACAAGCTGGAGGCAAAGAGTACTAAGGCTATGTTCATTGGTTACTCTATCACTCAGAAAGGGTACAAGTGCTATGATCCTGAAGCAAGGAGAGTGATGGTATCTAGAGAAGTGAAGTTTGTTGAAACAAAAGGTTATTATGAAGAAAAGGAGTGGGAAAATCTGAAGGATTTGTCCCTTACTCCCCACCGCAGTCTTCACCATCCGAGACCACACAAGGTAGTTGCTACCCTTGAAAGTAACCGCCACCTTCATCCTCATGCTCAACCCATGCTCCATCTTTACTCAGCTTGACTTGAACAGCTTGAATCTGATGAAATCTTGAGTCTTGAATCACGTACACACACCAACCTTGAGTCTTGAGTCACGCACAAACACAGAACGTAGCGCAGCTCCAATACCTTCAAAGCTACTCGCGTGTAGCTTCAAAGCCTTGTAACTCTCTAAAGATCAAACCCCAGATTCTAATGAACCTGGCTCTGATACCATATGAGATTAAGAGATCTTTAGAGTAACTAGAATGTAAGTGAGAGTTTTAGGTGAAGTTTAGAAGAGATTATGAAAGACTAAGTAACTTGAGAAACGTTTAGAGTCTAAGAGAGAACCATAGTGTCTAAGAGATTAGAGAGACTCAAACTGCATAATCTTTATTAGTGTTGATGAGTTACAATATATAGGAGAGCTACTAGGGTTTACAAATCGCAAGGTTAAGTAGTAAGCATGTGAAGTCAAGGTAAAGGATTCAAATTAGCCACTAAGAGGCATCACACGCTTATGGCATCTTGGACTAAAGTTGCTTTAGCTTTCCAGCCTGTCCCAGCCTGGCAATGCGCGTCCCTTATCCCTTAAACGGTCTGATCCTTCTCCACTTGAGTAACTCTTCCATAGTTACCGTTTCACTTGTGCAAGGTAAGTTTAGGTTGAGGCTTGGATGGTACGGACTGTACGGCTTGTACGGCCTTGTACGGACGTCCGTACCATGCTCTCCCTAAACTCCCTTAAGCTTCCTCATCTCCTTTCCTCTTCAACTCCTTAGCTCTTCATACATATACTCAGCTCAACTCAACACCTTGTACTCCTTCTTAGTGGCTGCACAACCGGTTCTTCTTCCTGTTGTTCTTCTACCACTTCATCTTGAGAAGGTGTTTGTATCACACCATGATCATGCCCATGACCATCAGAGCCTATGCTCTCTTCTCCTTCATCTTGGTTAGTCTCTTGCGTAGGCTCCTCCTCATGTGTCTCTCCTCCCTCATGATCAAGGTGGGATGGTGAACCAACTTCAGGAGGTGTTGTTGCGTGATCTCTTGGATCCTGGGATGTACTGATTCCAAGACCTTCAAGGATGATCCGCAAGGTGGTGGCCTTGTCTGATGTTAAATCCTTCAAGTCTTCTTGGTTCTTTTCTTCATAGTATCCTCTATCTTCCAAGAACTTCACATCTCTAGATACAAGTGTTAAGATGAGTTCAGTATATGAGGAGAGATGACTTGAGGAGCTAAGGGAAATGGAGTTAGGAGAGGATTGGGCAAGGCCGTACAGAAGCCGTACTAGGCCGTACAGATTGGGCAAGGTAACTTGACCTCGGTGAACCAAAGTTACTTAGGTAACTTTGTGTGTTGAGAAGAAGCCTTGCTTAACCTTATCTGATCAGACTGTTGCAAAAGGAAGAAGGGAGCGCACATGACAGCCTGTCCGCGGTTGGCATAAAGCAAAAGGAACCTTATCCTTAAGGAGGAAGCTTATTGGATCATTTGAATTAAAGCAAAACCTTATCCCTTGTAATAGTGTAGTTTCCTAAACCCTAGTCTCTAATGTCGCCTCTCTATATATTGTAAACTCATGTCATTAATCAAAGTAAGAAAGTTATGAGTCTCTCTTAGTCTCTTTGTCTCTCAATGGTTCTATACTAGACTCTTAATCTCATTTTATACTCAAATCTCTTCTAAATCACTTCTAGTCTTTCTTATTCACTCAGATTACTCTACTCAATCCTAAAAGTGATATGGTATCAGAGCCAGGTTACTAGAGAACTTGGTTTCGTTGGGTTCTTTGAAGATTCAAGGTTGAAACTTTGAAGAAACAGTTTGGTGTTCTTGTGTTCTTAAGCGGTTCTGGGTAGTCTTTCTGAGTTATATTGGTTGTTTGAAGCTGCTAGTGTTCGCTCAAGACAGTTACCTCAAGAGAAAGTTATTGAAGTCTAAAGGGTTCTACATTCAACATGGAGAGTGGGATGAACATGAACATGAAGGTGGCGGTTTGTTTCAAGGGAAACAACTACTTGGTGTGGTCTCGGATGGTGAGAACCACAGTGGGAAGCAAGGGGCTTTGGAAGCACATCACACCAGGAGAAGCTCCAAAGCTCATCACCCAAGGAGAGGCTGAAGATGAAGCGGCAAGCAAGGCAGAAGAGAAGTGGCATCAAGAGGACATGTTGGTGATGTCAGTGCTCCATGCGTCCCTTGAGCCGGCTATTCTGGATGCATACAGCTACTGTGAGTCTGCTAAAGAGCTGTGGGATACCTTGAAGAAGGTGTATGGCAACACTTCAAACCTAAGCCGAGTGTTTGAAGTGAAGCAAGCCATCAACAACCTTGTACAAGAAGACATGGAGTTCACCAAGCATCTAGGGAGATTCAGGAGTCTCTGGTCCGAGGTGGAGATGCTTAGGCCAAGCACAACGGATGCTGATGAGCTTAACAAGAGGAGAGAGCAAGACAAGGTCTTTGGGCTACTCCTCACGCTGAACCCGGCTTACAACGGTCTCATCCAGCACCTGCTTAGGGAGGACAATCTACCTGATCTTGAGGATGTGTGTGCACGGATTCAGAAGGAGCAAGGCTCCATTGGGCTGTTTACAAAGAAGGGAGACCTTTCCCTTGCAAGCCAAGCAACTCAAGAGGAGGGGAGTGAAGCTCCGCAAGCAAACAAGGTTGCTGCGCATGGGAAGTTTGAGGAGAGGAGGTTCAATGGGAACTGTGATCACTGCAAGAAGCATGGCCACAAGAAGAGCCAATGCTGGATCCTTCACCCACACCTCAAGCCGGCAAAGTTCATGAAGGACCGTGAAGCAAGGGCTAATGCATCAGATGGAACGGGTGGAGCTGGTACAAGCAAAGGAAAGGAGATAGATGGGCGTGAGGCAGGGGATGGGAAGTCTCTTACTGCCTACACCGGGGCACCAAGCAACCTTGGGAACAATGACCAAGAGTATCTAAGGAGATCCGACCTTGATGCTCTCATTAAGATGTTCAAGGAGAATGGTAACATCTTTGGGTATTCTTTTGGTGCTAGGATGGTAGAGAACTATGAGAATCTAACTAGAACTGATAGGATGCATGAGAGCTTGATAGAAATGGTAAATCAATCTAGGATTGCAAACCTTGCTAGAAATGATCATGCATTCAAACCATCTAGTATCCTTGCGCATATTGCTAGTTCTCATAACATTAAGCCATTAGTGATTGATTCAGGTGCATCTCATCATATGATAAGTGATACTAGCTTGATTAAAAACATTGTGCCAATGAATGGAAATGTAATGATTGCTAATGGAGATAAGATTCCTATTAGAGGAATAGGAAGTCTTAAACTGTTTAATAAGGAAACTAAAGCTTTTTATATGCCTGAATTCACATCAAACTTGTTATCTGTTAAGAAGTGTGCTACTGATTTGCAATGCAATGTTATATTCAGTCCTAATGATGTTAAGTTTCAGGATATTAAAAGCAGCAAGATGATCGGAAAGGGAGTGACTAAAGGAGAGCTATATTTACTTGAAGATCTCACTCCTGTTTCTAGATATAGCTGCTCGTTTACTTCTGTTTCTAGTTCTGGTTTAAGTAAAAATGCATTGTGGCATGCTAGATTAGGACACCCTCATAATAAGGCTTTAAAACTGATGTTGCCAGGTGTTTCCTTTGAGAATAATGAGTGTGAAGCTTGCATTTTAGGCAAGCATTGTAGAACTGTCTTTACCAAGTCTACTACTGTTTATGAAAAATGTTTTGATCTTATTCATTCTGATGTTTGGACTGCACCCTGCCTATCTAGAGAAAACCATAAGTATTATGTAACTTTCATTGATGAAAAATCCAAATACACCTGGTTAACCTTAATTCCAACCAAAGATAGGGTACTTGATGCATTTAAAAACTTTCAATCCTATGTGACTAACCATTACAATGCCAAGATAAAGATTTTCAGGTCAGATAATGGAGGAGAGTACACGGGACAAGCATTCAAACTACACCTATCTCAGCATGGAATCCTTCATCAGACAAGCTGTCCCTATACCCCACAACAGAATGGTGTGGCTGAGAGGAAGAACAGGCATTTGATGGAAGTAGCCAGGTCCATGATGTTTCAATCCAATGTACCTAAGAAGTTTTGGAGTGATGCTGTTGCTACGGCGTGTTATCTCATCAACAGGACACCATGATATGATCATGGACCGGCACAAGGATGGAGATAAAGAGTTCAAAGACCAATCAAGGGAAGAAGATGATGCCTTAGTCATTCCACCAGGTCCCATCACTCGCGCCAAAGCTAGAAGACTCAAAGAAGCTGTTGGAAGTCTACTTATGATCTCATGGAAGCAAGAAGACGGTCTTGATGGACGTTTGATCAATCAAGACACTCTTATCACCATTCAAGCAATGGTTTCAAACTGATCATCATCTAAGCAAGTGCTTGTGTGTGCTCTTTTCCTAGCCTTTGGTTTTGTCCCATTGGGTTTTCCAAAGGAAGGTTTTTAATGAGGCCACAAGTTACTTACATAAACCTTAGATGATGTATCACGGTTCCACCTTAGGTTATTTTTAAACTATGGTTTTTATTTCATGTTTTAAAAACTCTTTTCGAATTTGAATAAGTCTTTAGTCTTTGTTGTAGTTCCAAGGGAGCCTGTTCCCTTTAATGATCTCGAGAATATGGAGCCTGTTCCATACTTCTCTATATAAGTGTGTTTGCGTTCTCTCTTTTAATCACAATCCTTTTTCTACAAATCTATCAGATTTCTTTGTTCTCTCTTTACTTCTCATCAAGTCTTGAGTGAATCTCGTTGGTGTGTCATATCCAACAACTAAGGGTGTCTATTTTGGTGTGTAATATCCAAGCTAGTCATCTAGGAGTATCAAGGAGCCATTCCGCAACTCTTTGTGTCACCAAACGATCCATCACCTTGATAAACTTGAGTCTCTGATTCGTTTATACAAGGATCTATCCAATTCAATCCAAAGAAGCATCCTAGGAGTTCATTAAGTGGTATCAGAGCTGCTTTGGATTGGGAAGTTTTCGATTTCTCTTCTGTTTCAAATAAACTTTTCAACTTCTTTGATTACCATTGATAGATCTGCGATCTGTTGTTGTTTCTCGTATCATCTGAGTAGCATATCACCTGATTGCTAATCGTCTGTGTTGAATCCTATTAGATCTAAGTGTTCTTATCATATTTTGAATCAAACTCATCCGATCCGTGTGAAGGAAGTAATCGAATCGCTTGATCTGTCGAATCACTTGCTGAATAACTTGATTTGTGTTGTTTCTGTGATAGATCTGTTCTTATTTGTCTTGAATCTGATCTGCATAAATCCAAAATTGATAGATCTAATCTTAGTCTTGTCGATTTGAATTCTCTAATCCGTGATCTGCAAGTTTTCTATCTTTTGAATCTTTTGAAAGTTGTTCCCGCGTCGACTAATTGTTCTGATTTGATTCTTGTGAACATCTTACTTGTTTGAGTGTTTTCTGAATCAGGTACCATGGTGAGAGAGTCGGAAGATGAAGCAGAACTCGTGAGACAGAACAAGTTATTGAGAGATCAGATGACTGAGCAATTAAACCAAACGATGATCACTACCGTTGCTGATATGATCAAGAGCAGTATGAAGGAACTTCGCGATGAAATAAGGCAAGAGATAAGGCAAGCTACGGGCCAAGGTCATAGCAATGAGTCTAGACGAGAAAGACGTGATGAAACCCCGAGAGAGCATGCTGAATCACAAGAAACAGACCACTACTATGAGCGTAACCGAGCCACGCACAGCAGTTCCTCTTCTAGAGATAGTAGAAGGAGACATAGAAGAGATCATGATGAAAGGAGAACTTACAGAGATGATCTTGCTGGTTTAAAGCTGAAGATACCTCCTTTCCATGGCAAAGTTGATCCGGATGCTTACTTGGAATGGGAAAAGAAGATGGAGTTGGTGTTTAACTGTAAGCACTACACCAATGCCCAAAGGATTCAGATAGCAGCAACTGAGTTCCATGACTATGCGCTGAGTTGGTGGGACCAGCTTGTGACTACCAGGAGACTTAACCAAGAGTATCCCGTTGAAACATGGCACGAGATGAAGGCTCTCATGCGTAAAAGATTTGTGCCAAATCACTATCATCGCGACTTGCACCAGAAGTTAAGAAGACTCACCCAAGGATCTCGATCTGTTGAAGAATACTATCAAGACATGGAGCTGTTGATGCTGAGAGCTCGTGTTTCTGAAGATAAAGAAGCTACTATGGCTAGGTTCTTAGGAGGTCTCAACCGAGAGATACAAGATAATGTTGAGATGCAGCACTATGTGGAGATAGAAGAGATGCTTCACAAAGCTATACTAGTTGAGCAACAAGTTAAGAGGAAGGGCCATTCTCATTCTCGTTACAACACCAGACTTCAGGGAACTAAAGAAGAAAAGTCTAGCTATCAAAAGGAAAGCAAACCGCAACTGAAAGAAGACTCAAAGCCAAATTCCTTTTACAGCAAGGATAAAGGAAAGGCCGAGGTTTCAAGTGCAAGAGCTAGAGATGTTAAGTGCTTTAAGTGTCAGGGTAGAGGCCATTATGCAAATGAGTGCACCAATAAAAGAATCATGATTCTTCTTGAGAATGGAGAGTATGAATCTGAGGATGAGCTTTCAGAGTCTGAGTGTAAGGCGCTTATTGAAGAAGAATATGAAGAAGAACCCGTGAAAGGAAGGTTATTGGTGGCTAGAAGAACTTTGAGTTTGCAAAGTAAAGCTGAAGAGCAAGAACAGAGAGAGAATCTATTCTACACTCGGTGCCTTGTGCAAGGAAAGGTCTGTAGTCTTATCATTGATGGAGGAAGTTGTGTGAATGTAGCTAGTGAAACTATGGTAAAGAAGCTTGGCCTCCAAGTACAGAAACATCCAAAGCCCTACCGGCTTCAATGGTTGAATGAAGAAGGAGAAATGAGGGTTTCTAGTCAGGTTTCGGTTCCCATTGCAATTGGAAGGTATGAGGATGAGGTTCTCTGTGATGTATTGCCTATGGAAGCTGGACATATCCTTCTTGGTCGGCCATGGCAATCAGATAGACGAGTGATACATGATGGCTACACCAACAAGCACACGTTTGAGTTCAAAGGAAAGAAGACTGTGCTGGTTCCTCTAACACCAAAGGAAGTTCATCAAGATCAACTGCAGCTACAAAAGAAGAAAGAAATAGACCTCAAACCTGAATCAAAGAAGCAGCATAGTCTCTATGCCAAATCGGGTGAAATCAAAAGAACTCTCAATGCTCATCAATCTATTCTTTTACTTATCTTTAAAGAGTCTCTTTTGAATGTTACTGACCCAACACCGGTATATCCGAGTGAAATTAAGTGTCTTTTACAGGAATTTGAAGATGTATTTCCTGAAGATAATCCAATTGGTCTTCCACCTCTTAGAGGGATTGAGCATCAGATTGATTTTGTTCCTGGTTCTACACTTCCAAATAGGCCAGCTTATAGGACTAATCCCGTGGAGACTAAAGAACTGCAAAAACAAGTTGAGGAGTTGATGGCAAAGGGGCATATCCGTGAGAGCATGAGCCCATGTGCAGTACCAGTGCTTCTTGTGCCTAAGAAAGATGGAAGCTGGCGCATGTGTGTTGATTGTAGAGCCATCAACAACATCACTGTAAAGTATCGCCATCCTATTCCTAGATTAGATGATATGCTTGATGAATTGCATGGTTCCTGCATATTTTCTAAGATTGATTTGAAAAGTGGATACCATCAGATTAGGATGAAAGAAGGAGATGAATGGAAAACTGCATTCAAAACTAAACATGGTCTTTATGAGTGGTTAGTCATGCCATTTGGATTAACCAATGCACCTAGTACATTCATGAGATTAATGAATCATGTTCTTAGATCATTCATTGGCATATTTGTTGTGGTATACTTTGATGACATCCTTGTATACAGTAAGAGCTTTAATGATCATATAGGACATCTTAGAGCTGTTCTTGATGTGCTTAGAAAGGAATCTCTTTTTGCTAACCTTAAGAAGTGTACTTTTGGAACGGATCACTTGGTTTTTCTAGGCTTTGTTGTGAGTGCAGATGGAGTAAAGGTAGATCAAGAGAAGGTGAAAGCAATACAAGAGTGGCCGATTCCTAAAACCATCAGTGAAGTGCGAAGCTTCCATGGATTAGCTGGCTTCTACCGACGGTTTGTAAAAGATTTTAGCACCATAGCCGCTCCATTGACTGAGGTGATCAAGAAAGAAGTTGGATTCAAATGGGGAGAAGCACAAGAACTTGCCTTTCAATGCCTAAAAGAGAAGCTTACTAATGCCCCTCTTCTTATACTTCCTGATTTCAATAAAACTTTTGAAATTGAATGTGATGCTTCAGGAATTGGAATTGGTGCTGTTCTTATGCAGGAGAAGAGACCCATAGCATATTTCAGTGAGAAACTAGGAGGAGCGACTCTCAACTATGCTACTTATGACAAGGAACTCTACGCTTTGGTGAGGGCTTTGCAGACATGGCAGCATTACCTATGGCCCAAGGAGTTTGTCATTCACACTGATCATGAGTCTCTCAAGTACCTTAAAAGCCAAAACAAACTCAGCAAGAGACACGCAAGGTGGGTTGAGTTCATTGAGACATTTCCTTATGTCATCAAGTATAAACAAGGTAAGGAAAACATAGTTGCTGATGCACTATCCAGAAGGTATGTTCTCTTGAACACTCTTGATGTTAAGCTATTAGGATTTGAGCAGATTAAAGTAATGTATGAGAATGATCCTGAATTTAAAGATGCTTATAAGTCTTGTGAGAAATTTGCTGCTGGACATTACTTTAGGCAGGATGGATTTCTTTTCTATGATAATAGACTTTGTGTGCCTAATTGTTCTTTGAGAGATTTATTTGTTAGGGAATCTCATGGAGGAAGCCTCATGGGACATTTTGGTGTCGCAAAAACTCTCAAGACCTTGCAGGATCACTTCTACTGGCCGCGGATGAAAAGAGATGTGGAAAGACTCTGTGAAAGGTGTGCAACTTGTAAACAAGCTAAGTCCAAAGTCCAAAACCATGGTTTGTACACGCCTTTACCCATCCCTTATCATCCTTGGAATGATATCTCTATGGACTTCATTGTTGGATTGCCTAGAACTCGTACTGGTAAAGATTCAATCTTTGTGGTAGTTGATAGATTTTCTAAGATGGCACACTTCATTGCTTGTCATAAAACTGATGATGCATTGCATGTAGCTAACTTGTTCTTTAAGGAGATTGTGCGTTTACATGGCATGCCTAAGACTATTGTATCTGATAGAGATACTAAGTTCCTAAGCTACTTTTGGAAAACTCTCTGGTCTAAACTAGGCACTAAGCTATTATTTTCTACTACTTGTCACCCACAAACTGATGGTCAGACTGAAGTAGTTAATAGAACTCTTGGTACACTCTTGCGTGCAATTATAAAGAAGAACTTGAAATCATGGGAAGATTGTTTGCCTCATTGTGAATTTGCATATAATCATGCTGTGCATTCTGCTACTAAGTTTTCTCCATTTGAAATTGTTTATGGGTTCAATCCCATCTCTCCTTTGGATCTAATACCTTTACCTGAGTGTGAAAGAGTTAGTCTTGATGGCAAGAAGAAGGCAGAGAAGGTACAACAACTTCATGAACAAGCAAGGCGCAACATAGAAGAGAAGACTAAGCAATATGCCAAACAAGCAAACAAGGGGAGGCGTGAAAGAGTCTTTGAAGTGGGTGATCAAGTCTGGATTCACCTAAGGAAAGAAAGATTTCCTAATGAGAGGAAATCCAAGCTCATGCCAAGGATTGATGGACCATTTGAGATCATAAAGAAAATCGGCAACAATGCTTACAAGCTGGATCTCCAAGGAAGGTATGATGTGAGCAATAGTTTTAATATCACTGACTTGGTTCCTTATTTTGCAGATGAGCCAGATTTGAGGACAAATCCTTTTCAAGAGGGAGGGGATGATATGATCATGGACCGGCACAAGGATGGAGATAAAGAGTTCAAAGACCAATCAAGGGAAGAAGATGATGCCTTAGTCATTCCACCAGGTCCCATCACTCGCGCCAAAGCTAGAAGACTCAAAGAAGCTGTTGGAAGTCTACTTATGATCTCATGGAAGCAAGAAGACGGTCTTGATGGACGTTTGATCAATCAAGACACTCTTATCACCATTCAAGCAATGGTTTCAAACTGATCATCATCTAAGCAAGTGCTTGTGTGTGCTCTTTTCCTAGCCTTTGGTTTTGTCCCATTGGGTTTTCCAAAGGAAGGTTTTTAATGAGGCCACAAGTTACTTACATAAACCTTAGATGATGTATCACGGTTCCACCTTAGGTTATTTTTAAACTATGGTTTTTATTTCATGTTTTAAAAACTCTTTTCGAATTTGAATAAGTCTTTAGTCTTTGTTGTAGTTCCAAGGGAGCCTGTTCCCTTTAATGATCTCGAGAATATGGAGCCTGTTCCATACTTCTCTATATAAGTGTGTTTGCGTTCTCTCTTTTAATCACAATCCTTTTTCTACAAATCTATCAGATTTCTTTGTTCTCTCTTTACTTCTCATCAAGTCTTGAGTGAATCTCGTTGGTGTGTCATATCCAACAACTAAGGGTGTCTATTTTGGTGTGTAATATCCAAGCTAGTCATCTAGGAGTATCAAGGAGCCATTCCGCAACTCTTTGTGTCACCAAACGATCCATCACCTTGATAAACTTGAGTCTCTGATTCGTTTATACAAGGATCTATCCAATTCAATCCAAAGAAGCATCCTAGGAGTTCATTACACCAACTCTGATCCTTCAAGGACAATCACCATTTGAGGTACTGAATCAGTACAAGCCTTCTCTCGAGCATATGAAGGTCTTTGGGTGTTTGTGTTTTGTGATGGTGCCTGGAGAGATAAGAAACAAGCTAGAAGCTAAGAGTTCAAAGGCAATGTTCATTGGATACTCATCAAGTCAGAAAGGATACAAGTGCTATGATCCTAACACAAGGAGAGTGTTAGTATCTAGAGAAGTGAAGTTTGTTGAAGAGAAAGGATATTATGAGGAACAGATTCAAGAAGACTTGAAGGATCTTACCTCTGATAGAGCTGAAACCTTGAGGATTATCCTAGAAGGCCTTGGAATCAACATGAATCAAGGACATCAAGAGGGGAGAAGTACTACCACAGTCCCGGATCATCAGACTTCCAACCTTGAGCATGAGGGGGGGAATGAAACAAGAACTAGAGAAGAGAGTTCTGGCTCTCATGATCAAGCTGTGGAATCAAATGATCAAGAAGAAGGAGCTGAAGAGAGTCAGCTAAGGGAAGAAGGAGCTGAAGCAAGTCAGCTAGGAGAAGAAAGATCTGAAACAAGTGTGCTGCCACAAGAAGAAGAACAAGAGATGGCGCAAGAAGGGCCAGTATTGAGAAGAAGTACAAGGCTGAGAAAGGA
The DNA here is from genome assembly GCF_020379485.1 of Brassica napus. Taxonomy (NCBI): domain Eukaryota; kingdom Viridiplantae; phylum Streptophyta; class Magnoliopsida; order Brassicales; family Brassicaceae; genus Brassica; species Brassica napus. Next base: position 72,947 of record NW_026014915.1, read on the forward strand.
TCCTTCCAGTTGGGTAAACACAAGAGTGTACTACAATGCCCAAGCTGTGAAGCATCCTACTCAGGCCGTGTGTTCGTTTGCTCAATATCCAGAAGCACATTGCGCATTCATGGTAAACTTGGATGAGAATCACATTCCAAGGAGCTATGAAGAGGCAATGGAGGATAAGGAATGGAAGGAATCAGTAGGAGCTGAGGCAGGAGCTATGATAAAGAATGATACATGGTATGAGAGTGAACTACCAAAAGGGAAGAAAGCTGTGTCTAGTAGATGGATCTTTACAATCAAGTACAAGGCTGATGGGTCGATTGAGAGGAAGAAGACTAGACTAGTAGCAAGAGGGTTCACTCAGACATATGGAGAGGATTACATTGAAACATTTGCACCAGTGGCCAAGCTACACACCATTAGGATTATTTTAAGCTTGGCTGTGAACCTTGGATGGGGATTATGGCAAATGGATGTAAAGAATGCATTTCTACAAGGAGAACTTGAGGATGAAGTCTATATGTATCCTCCATCAGGTCTGGAACATCTAGTGAAGAGAGGGAATGTACTGAGGCTAAAGAAAGCTATTTATGGGTTGAAGCAATCACCAAGAGCTTGGTATAACAAGTTGAGCACAACTTTAAACGGCCGAGGCTTCAAGAAGTCAGAGTTGGATCACACTCTCTTTACACTCACGACACCCTCAGGTATGGTTGCTCTCCTTGTGTATGTGGATGATATCATTATCACTGGGAGTGATAAGGAAGGTATCAAAGCAACCAAGGAGTTTCTAAAGTCTATGTTTGAAATCAAAGACTTGGGAGAAATGAAATACTTTCTTGGAATTGAGATTTGTAGATCCAAGGAAGGTTTGTTCATGTCCCAAAGGAAGTATACACTTGATCTTTTGAAAGGTGCAGGTGCTTATGGAGGCAAGACAGCAAGGATGCCAATGGAGGATGGCTACAAAGTACCAAGAGAGGGGGAGATTGAAGACAGCAAGCCATTTCATGATCCTAAACTCTATAGAACACTTGTTGGCAAATTGATTTACCTTACCATTACAAGGCCTGATATATGTTTTGCTGTGAATCAGGTGAGCCAACACATGCAGCTTCCCAAGGAACATCACTGGCGTATGGTGGATATGAGATTAAGAGATCCTTAGAGTAAACAGAATAAAGAGAGTGTTTAGGAAGTGATTAAGAGAAGTTTGTGAAAGATTAGGAGACTAGATAGAGCCGTTTAGTGTCTAAGAGAAAAGCATAGTGTCTAAGAGATTAGAGAGACTCAAACTGCATAATCTTCATTAGGGTTGGTGAGTTACAATATATAGAGAGAGCATACAAGGGTTTTCGAAATCAAGAGAAGACTAAAGCATGTGAGGTCAATCAGGAGAGGATAAGCTCATTTGGACTAGCCAATTAGCTTCTCCACATGCGCGGAGTATCTGGCATCTTGGACCGAGATGCTCTTGCCTTTCCAGCTGTTCCAGCCTGTCAAGGCGCGCTCTACCTTATCCCTAAACGGTCTGATGCCTCAAGGTAAGTTCCTTCCCTTTACCTTAGTTACCGTGTTACTTGGCTGATGCAAGGTAAGTCTTGGTCGATGCTGGATGGTACGGACTGTACGGCTTGTACGGCCTTGTACGGACGTCCGTACCATGCTCTCCCTAAACTCTCTCAAGCTTCCTCATCTCCTTTCCTCTTCAACTCCTTAGCTCTTCATACATATATATTCAGCTCAACTCAACACTCCCCCTCAAGCTTAGCTTTGTATAAGTCTAAGCTTGGACAGCCACAAGATCTTCCTCATTAAAAACCTCACCAAAGAAAACCCAATGGGATAAAACTTTGATGAGGGAAAAAGAGTAAAGACCTTGCAGCTAAGGGGATTAGCTCCTTCTCTTCCCAAGATCAATGAGGCCCAACCTGATGTGAATGGACTCCATTGTCTTCTGTCTTGCAGCCTTGGTGAACACATCCGCTAGCTGATCTTCACTCCTTGTGTAACATGGCAAGATCACCCCTAGCACAATCATCTGCCTCACCTTGTGACAATCAACTTCAATGTGCTTGGTCCTCTCATGAAACACCGAGTTGGATGCAATGTGGATGGCAGCTTGATTGTCACAATGCATTGTCATTGGAGTTGCTTGATCGATCTCCAAGTGCTTCAAGATGCCTTTGATCCATACCAACTCGTTGGTGAGCTTCAGCATGGCTCTATACTCGGCTTCTGCACTTGAACATGACACTACCTTCTGCTTCTTGCTCTTCCAAGTCACCAAGTTGCCTCCAATGAATGTGCAATAGCCTGTGGTTGATCTCCTGTCTGCTCTATCACCAGCCCAATCCGCATCACAATATCCCACCACTTCAGTGCTTCCATTGCAGCCCATCCATACTCCTTGATCAGGTGAGCCGTTGAGATACATCAAGATCCTCTCCACCATGTGCCAGTGATGTTCCTTAGGCACTTGCATGTGTTGACTCACCTGATTCACAGCAAAGCAGATGTCAGGTCTAGTTATAGTAAGATAAATCAATTTGCCAACTAGTTTTCTATAGAGTTTAGGATCCTGATAAGGTTTGCTGTCTTCAATCTCCCCCTCTCGTGGGACTTTGTAGCCATCCTCCATAGGCATCCTTGCTGTCTTGCCTCCATAAGCACCTGCACCTTTCAAAAGATCAAGTGTATATTTCCTTTGGGACATGAACAAACCTTCCTTGGATCTACATATCTCAATTCCAAGGAAGTATTTCATTTCTCCCAAGTCTTTAATCTCAAACATGGATTTAAGAAACTCCTTGGTTGCTATGATACCTTCCTTATCACTCCCTGTGATAATGATATCATCAACATACACAAGGAGAGCAATCATACCTGAGGGAGTCGTGAGAGTGAAGAGAGTGTGATCTAGTTCAGACTTCTTGAAGCCTCGGCCATTCAGAGTAGTGCTCAACTTGTTGTACCAAGCCCTTGGTGATTGCTTCAGTCCATAGATGGCTTTCTTCAATCTCAGTACATTCCCACTCTTTACTAAGTGTTCAAGGCCTGGAGGTGGATGCATATACACTTCATCCTCAAGTTCACCTTGTAGAAACGCATTCTTCACATCCATTTGCCATAACCCCCATCCAAGATTCACAGCCAAGCTTAGTACAATCCGGATTGTGTGGAGTTTAGCTACTGGTGCAAAGGTTTCTATGTAATCTTCTCCATAAGTTTGAGTGAACCCTCTTGCAACTAGTCTTGACTTCTTCCTCTCAACCTTTCCATCCGCTTTGTACTTGATTGTGAATATCCATCTACTAGTCACAGCCTTCTTCCCTTTTGGTAACTCACTCTCATACCATGTATCATTCTTGATCATCGCTCCTGCCTCATCTCCAACTGATTCCTTCCATTCTTTATCTTTCATTGCTTCTTCATAGCTTCTTGGGATGTGATTCTCATCCAAGTTTACCATGAACGCGCAATGTGCTTCTGGATATTGAGCAAAGGAGCACACGGCTTGAGAAGGATGCTCCACAGCTTGGGCATTGTAGTACACTCTAGTGTTTACCCAACTGGAAGGATCCTTCCTTATCCTTGTACTCCTTCTTAGTGGCTGCACAACTGGTTCTTCTTCCTGTTGTTCTTCTACCACTTCATCTTGAGAAGGTGTTTGTGTCACACCATGATCATGTCCATGACCATCCGAGCCTATGCTCTCTTCTCCTTCATTCTCTACTCCTCCTTCATCTTGGTTGGCCTCTTGCATAGGCTCCTCATGCTCCTCTCCTCCCTCATGATCAAGGTGGGATGGTGAACCAACTTCAGGAGGTGTAGTTGCGTGATTCCTCGGATCCTGGGATGTACTGATTCCAAGACCTTCAAGAATGATCCGCAAGGTGGTGGCCTTGTCTGATGTTAATGTGTTGAACTGAAGAGAAGATGGAGCTTGTACAATGATAGGGCAAGCTCTAGAAGATGTCCAGAAGAGTTCAATCAAGCTTCAGAAGTGTTCTGAAGTAGTTATCTTGTGAAGATAAGTCCAGGAGGGACTTAGACTGATCAGAAGAAGGAGGAAGAGTATTGGGCATAAATAGGGCGAGTGGTACGGACAGGAGATCCGTACCATCGACCGTACGACCACACCTCTCGACCACACATCCGGGAAACTCACCAGAAGCTGTGCAAACTTAGGGCGTTGGTTTCCAAGAGCAATCAGACGACCTTATCTTCTTTGTGACTGTTGGAAAGCAAGGGAAAGGAGAGAGGGCGTGGTCCAAGGACAGCCTGTCATGAGATGTAAAGGGAAAGCAAGTTGGACCATGAATCTAGACACATATGTGAGTAAAGGTTCATGGGAGCCTTAGCATAACCAATCAGGCAGCAGCTCCTCTCCACCAATCAGCTACCATCTCGTGCTCCCTTTGACCAGAAACAAGACTACATCCAAGCCATCCATTTCTCAAGTCATTTCTATCCATTAGATTAAGGGTTTATGATTGCAAAGTGTAAAAGCCTATATAAGGCATTGTTGTGAACGTTTTGTAACTCCTAAGGGAGTAAGGGGGATTTCCCCTCTCCACTTCATAAATGATAAACTTGTTCTTGAATCTCAAACCCTAATCTCTAATCTCTTATTCTCCTAATCTCTCAGTCTCTTAATCTTTGTTCCTAAGTCTCTTATTCTCTCATAAACACTCTCATCAATCTCTCTTCATAAATCACCTAGAACAAGCTCTCATCTTTCTCCATTGGAGTATTCACGCACACATACAACAAGAGAAGAGAACTCTACAAATCTCATATGGTATCAGAGCCAGGTTCATCAGAACCTGAGCTGAAGCTTCCGCAAGTCCACAGCTCACGCCTCAGCTCAAAACCAAACCATTGATGCTTTCCCATTCAGTTCAGTCCCTTATGAAGAAGAAGGCTGAAGCTTGGCGAGTTCCCTTGGTTCCTCATCCTGTTCTCTACCTGCTCAGATGGAGATTATCCTTGGAGGCAAAGGTGTATGGAGAGGCCTAACTAACCTGACTCCAAAGCTCCTTGTCCAAGAGAAGTTCCACATCAGGCTAAAAGAGTATGGTGCCAAGAGCTTGGCGCCTAGATGTTCTGAAGAAAGGAGGGGTCTTTTGAGTTGATGGTACAAGATGGTGGCCATGAACTGAAGGAGAAGGAGGTGGGTGATGATCTAGACTCTCAGTTCCAACAACAGTCATGGCCGGTTTCACAAAATGCAAAAGGAATCAACCTGGTTCCTTGTTGTAAGCAATTCTATAAACCATCTTGATAATGAGCTTGTGTTGTTGACTGGTTGTGATGTTGTGATGTGATTGAAAACCTGAGGACTGTTTAAAAGATTACTAAATGAAATAAAATGAATTTAGAATCTGTCCCAGGATGCTTAAAGAGCTTGGTTCCCTAGTAATCCTTTAAGTGTACTAGTTATACTAAGTTTACTAGCAGTTGTGTAAGCGCTTTAAAAGGACTAGTAATTTAACAGTATTACTAGGATTACTAGGTATGTTAATATGCTTATCTCCGGTTCATAATGATGCTTGTTGTGATTGATTGAATCTGCTTGCATACATGGATTGAAACCGAATTGAAAGCTGTTGCATATAGTCTTGTGGCTGTCTTACATTGAAGCATTAGATTCATGTCTAAATGCTGAGTAAAGAAGCTTTAAAATGCCTAAGTAGCTTGCATAAACTGAAAAAGAAAATACTTGTGCTTAGAGAGATTGCTTGCAAAGATAGAACTTGAAAATGACTTGTTTTAATTCGTTGCAATGCTTGTGAGATTGGGAATCAAACTTGATGATTAATCAAGGATTGATCCCAATACTCTTGTGTCTTATCCTTGCTGGAGTTTGAGTGGTGTTTCAGGTTCACAAGAAGTGTTCTCTGCTCACCTCCTATCCAAGACAAGAGGAAGACTTGAACCATTGTGTGGAGCAATGGGAAGATACTTGTGTGTAGAAGCTGGTTTAAGAAGCGCAGGCCACGAGGTTGTTGAGCTCCTGGTTCAAGACATACAAGCGGAAGACCAACCATTGTGTGGAGCAATGGGAAGGTTCTTGTGTGTAGAAGCCGGTTTAAGAAGCGCAGGCCACGAGGTTGTTGAGCTCCTGGTTCAAGACACACAAGAAGAAGAAGGTCACCACCTAAGCCATGAGGAAGGCCGGTGATCTGAGGGTACTTGAAGCTAAAGGCAAAAGGGTGGATCAGTGATTTAAGCGCAGCTGTTAGGGTGATGTGCTCCTGGTCTTGAAGTTCATTGAGGCTCATTTCAAGCTTGGATCTCACCTATTCTCGGTCTCAAGCTTGCGGTGCTAAATATTCAAATGAGCAACCTGAAGAGCTAAAGTTCAAGACCTGTTTCCTCCTTATCATTACAATAGAATGATAAAATGAAGCCTGTTGCCAACATTCTGTGGGAAGTCCACAGCCTGCTCCAAAGAGGGTAGAGAGGATGTTGTGACAATGGAGAGATGACTTGTTGTTCTGTCCATGGTGGTTCAGTCACCATAGCCTACACATCAGATGAGTGTAGAGAGGACAGTTGACATACAAAGAAGAGCATCACCAGGAGGGTGAGGCAATTTAAACCAAGACCATCTGGTCACGCATGGTAAAGACAGCTCTAGGAGGGAGAGGCTTATGGAGCCATTGCCTCACGGATGCTCCAAAGCTCTCCAAGGCTGCCGGTTCAAATGAAAGCTCAGCAGATGGTGAATCCGGTTCCAAATCCGTATCTGAGGAGAAGTGGGAACAAGAAGACCTCAAGGTCTTATCCATTCTCCATAGCTCAATGTCTCCATCCATCCTTGAAGCATACTCATACTGTGAGAGTGCTAAAGACCTTTGGAGTACACTTAACAAGATATATGGGTACATCTCCAACCTCTGTCGAGTATTTGAGATCAAGAAGTTCATCAACATCCTATCCCAAGAAGATGAGGAGTTCACTGTGCATCTAGGCAAGTTCAGAGCCCTTTGGTCTGAGCTAGAGATGCTTAGACCCCAATCTGTTGATCCGGAGGTGTTGATTGAAAGAAGGGAGCAAGACAAGGTGTTTTGCCTATTACTCGCACACCAAGGAGAGGTGTTGGATATTGAATCCAAGCCTCAAACCTGCCAAGTTCAAGTGAACCGTGCCCATGGAGGTTCAAGAGATCAGCTCGGATCTCTTGTTTGTAAGCAAACCTCCTAACCCTTAGAAATTGTCTAAGTTGCTTGCCTCATTGGTCTTGATTAATATGTCTCATGGATTGAACCTGTTGCATTCATATAGTTAATGCTTTAGGATTGTGCATTCATGTATTGATGAATTTAAAAATAAGCCTAAATTGTCAATGTATTGTTTAAATCTTGCATTGTCATTTTAGAGATTGAAACCTGCTTGTTCTGCCTTGATTGATTGGCTTGTTTCAAGGTTTATATTCTGCTGTGGCATTGGTGATCAAACAGGATAAATTATCTTGGTTTGATCCCAATGGGATGATCTGATCTTGCATTGAGTTGTGGTGGTGTTAGGTACACAAGGAAAGTGATACATGTAACTCGCCAACAGCTAAGAATGTAGTGACAAAGGTCTTGTGCCATTGCATATCATCACTAGGACATGTTAGTCCATAATCTACAGGAAGTGTAGTGTGATTGATAATGCATGAGAGATGGCCATTGCATAATACCATTGGACATATCCAGTCCAAAGACTACAGGAAGTGTAGCATGGGTCATTATGCAATGAGAAGTGTGTTTTGTGAGACTCTCTATGGTGATTCAAACACCCTAGTTCCTGGTTAAGGAAGAGAGTAAACTCACAAGAAGAAAGCTATCATGAAAGATGATAGTTATTAGACCATGGAGATGCATAGGATCATCACAAGCTTAGCTCCTTCTAGTTTCGGTTCTAAGCTTGAGGGGGAGTCTTAATGCATATGATCCATGGTCAGTAACAAGTCTTTTGCAAAAGCTTCTACAAGGATCATCAACCGGACCAAGTCAGTGGCGTGTCTAGGCAAGAGGCTGTTCAGAGCAGCCTTAGCGTGTGAAGAGGAAGGCTCTCCATCAATGCGGCTTCAATGAGAGGTGATTGAGGAGAAGCTGATGAATCCATTCTGCCTTTCCAAGAAGTTGATGATGCCATGAAGATGGTGCATTGAGAGAGTTTGGAAACTCACAAAAACACAAGGGAAGTTCCCTTAGACTTTTAAAACTCTTTTCAATCTATTTCATTCATCTTATTCATTGCTTGTGCTTGAAAAGATACTTAAGATGATTATGATTGAATTGTGAGATTGTGTGCATCAAGTGTGATGCAGGATATTCATTTTCTTGTTTTTTGATAGGTACTGATGCACCTTTGGGATAATGTATCAGGTACCATTGCTTGAGCCTCACTAAAGATGTTCCTGGTCAGTTCCTAGCTTCTCTAAGATGGCTGAGAAGTCTGTTGAGAGGGGGAGATCCAAACCAGTTCTATGAAGAGGGCAAGCCGTGTGTGAAGTGTTGATCAGCCTCACTAGTGTTTTGAAGATGATCTGGTCGTGTCCTAGCTTCTCTAAGATGGCTGTGAAGTCAGTTGAGAGGGGGAGACTTCAAACCGGTTCCATGAAGAGGTGAAGCTGAAGTGTGAAGTGTGCGCAAAGCTGTGAAGAGTTGCTGCACCTGTTAGGCCGTGATCCAGAGCTTCTTGTGTCCAACCACACTGGTTCTAAGGCACAAGAGTTCACTGGCCAATCCCTAGGCTTTGGAGAGCTCTACTCTTTTTCCCTTACAAGGTTTTGTCCCAATGGGTTTTCCTTGTAAGGTTTTTAATGAGGGAGACTCTTCAGAGTTCCAAGCTTGGCTTAGGATCTCCTAAAGTCAAGCTTGAGGGGGAGTGTTGAACTGAAGAGAAGATGGAGCTTGTACAATGATAGGGCAAGCTCTAGAAGATGTCCAGAAGAGTTCAATCAAGCTTCAGAAGTGTTCTGAAGTAGTTATCTTGTGAAGATAAGTCCAGGAGGGACTTAGACTGATCAGAAGAAGGAGGAAGAGTATTGGGCATAAATAGGGCGAGTGGTACGGACAGGAGATCCGTACCATCGACCGTACGACCACACCTCTCGACCACACATCCGGGAAACTCACCAGAAGCTGTGCAAACTTAGGGCGTTGGTTTCCAAGAGCAATCAGACGACCTTATCTTCTTTGTGACTGTTGGAAAGCAAGGGAAAGGAGAGAGGGCGTGGTCCAAGGACAGCCTGTCATGAGATGTAAAGGGAAAGCAAGTTGGACCATGAATCTAGACACATATGTGAGTAAAGGTTCATGGGAGCCTTAGCATAACCAATCAGGCAGCAGCTCCTCTCCACCAATCAGCTACCATCTCGTGCTCCCTTTGACCAGAAACAAGACTACATCCAAGCCATCCATTTCTCAAGTCATTTCTATCCATTAGATTAAGGGTTTATGATTGCAAAGTGTAAAAGCCTATATAAGGCATTGTTGTGAACGTTTTGTAACTCCTAAGGGAGTAAGGGGGATTTCCCCTCTCCACTTCATAAATGATAAACTTGTTCTTGAATCTCAAACCCTAATCTCTAATCTCTTATTCTCCTAATCTCTCAGTCTCTTAATCTTTGTTCCTAAGTCTCTTATTCTCTCATAAACACTCTCATCAATCTCTCTTCATAAATCACCTAGAACAAGCTCTCATCTTTCTCCATTGGAGTATTCACGCACACATACAACAAGAGAAGAGAACTCTACAAATCTCATAGTTAAGTCCTTCAGGTCTTCTTGATTCTTTTCTTCATAGTATCCTCTATCTTCCAAGAACTTCACATCTCTAGATACAAGAACTCTCCTTGCTATAGGATCATAGCATTTGTATCCTTTCTGTGTAGCTGAGTATCCTATGAACACAGCCTTAGTGCTTCTTGCTTCTAGCTTGTTGATCATCTCTCCTGGTTTGAGGACAAAGCATAGGCATCCAAAGACTCGCAAGTAATCAAGAGCTGGCTTGTACCTGTTCAGAACTTCAAATGGAGCCTTCTCATTCAGAACTTTGGTTGGAGTTCTGTTTATCAGGTAACAAGCAGTGGCAACCGCATCACTCCAAAATCTCTTTGGAACATTACTCTGAAACATAAGTGACCTTGCCACTTCCATGAGATGCCTATTCTTCCTCTCAGCCACTCCATTTTGCTGTGGAGTATAAGGACAGCTTGTTTGATGTAGAATCCCATGTTGTGATAGGTGTTGCTTGAATGCATGACTCGTGTACTCTCCTCCATTATCTGATCTCAAAATTTTAATCTTAGCATGATAATGGTTAGTTACATAAGTTTGAAAATTCCTAAATGCATCAAGTACCCTATCTTTGGTCTGAATTAAGGTTAACCAGGTGTATTTGGATTTTTCATCAATGAATGTGACAAAATACTTATAACTATCTCTAGATAAGCAAGGGGCAGTCCATACATCTGAATGAATTAGATCAAAGCAATTATCATAAACAGTAGTAGACTTTTGAAACACAGTTCTACAATGCTTGCCTAAAATGCAAGCTTCACAATCCTTATTCTCAAACACAACACCTGGTACCATTAAGTTCAAAGCTTTAACATGAGGGTGTCCTACTCTAGCATGCCACAATGCATTTTTATTCAACAAAGAAGCAGAAGTAAACGAGCAACTATAATCAGGAACAGAAGTGAGTTCTTCAAGCATATAGAGATCTCCCTTAGTCACCCCTTTCCCAATCAACCTGCTGCTCTCAATATCCTGAAACTTCACATCATTAGGACTAAAGATAACATTGCATTGTAAATCATTAGTACATTTCTTCACTGATAATAGGTTTGATGTGAATTCAGGCATGTAAAAAGCTCTAGATTCTTTGTTAAACAGCTTAAGCTTTCCTATTCCTCTAATGGGTATCTTATCCCCATTTGCTATCATCACATGCCCATGTGTAGGTTCTATATCCTTAATCAAGTTTTCATCACTTATCATATGATGTGATGCACCAGAATCAACAATCAATGGTTTACCTACTCGTTTAGCATTATGGCATAGATTACTAAGTGATGAATGCATCTTATCAGTTCTAGCAATGTAAGCATGCCTATACTCATTCCTAGCTTCTAACCGTTCTACTAGTTCTCTAATCAAGTGATCATCCTTATATGCAATCATAGAAGCTCCAAAGGAATAACCGTAAGTGTTACCGTTTTCCTTTAGCATTTTGAAGAGGGCATCAAGGTCTGATCTCTTGATGTAGTCATCATTGCTGCGGGAGCTTGAGGCGCCTGTGTAAGCCACCAGAGACTTCCTGAGAGTTTTAGAAGATTAAGGAGAGATTAAGAGAGAAGAGTAAGAGATGGAGAGAGTTTCCGTGAGAGTGTGACAAAGAGAATAGAAGGAGAATAAGTTTCCTTACTTGATTTGTTACACATGACAGGGTATTTAAAGACATACAAGAATGCATAAACAATGAGAAGATAGTACAAGGGAAAGAATAAACAAAGAGGAGGCAGATCCGCGGATGGCTCGTTCAGCAAGAGGGATAGTGTCAGCTCCCAACGGTCAGCTCCCTCTCTCTTCTCTTAGACACACCCGTGACTCCTCCACTCACTTCTCTTCAACGGATACATGTCGACATTCCCACTCACTAGGAGATCTTTTAATCACTTGACCGAGTTGGTTAACTCATGACTTGCTTCCTTTCCTTGCAAGTCACTCTTAGGTTGTACGGACAGCCTTGTTCTCCAAGTTCCTATCTTCTTGCTTTATTCTTCATGTCAACACTCCCCCTCAAGCTTGACAGTAGTGAGTGTCAAGCTTGGAAATCCATGAAGCATTCCCTCATTAAAACCTTTACTTGGAAAAACCACTTGGGATAAAAACCAAGCAAAGGAAAAAGAGTAGAATACTCCATGGTGAGGGGATCATTGACATGGAAGGTTTATGAGTCCAAGTCTTGGAAGAATGGACTCACAAACTTTGCTGCTGGCTGCCTTGGTGAAGATGTCAGCCAGCTGATCCTCACTTCTTGTATAGCATGGGAGGATCACTTGCTGTTCTACTGCTTGTCTCACCTTGTGACAGTCCACTTCTATGTGTTTTGTCCTCTCATGGAAGACTGAGTTGGATGCAATGTGTATTGCAGCTTGATTGTCACAATGCATGGTCATGGGAGTGGTGATCTCAATTCCCAAGTCGCCTAGAAGCCCCTTTATCCAGATAAGCTCACTGGTTAGCTTCCTCATTGATCTGTACTCTGCTTCTGCACTTGAGCAAGACACCACCTTCTGCTTCTTGCTCTTCCAAGTGACCAGATTCCCTCCAATGAATGTACAATAGCCGGTGGTTGACCTTCTGTCTACTCTGTCCCCAGCCCAATCTGCATCACAGTATCCTATCACCTCAGTGTTCTTGTTGCAAGCCATCCATACACCCTGACCTGGCGCCTCTCTCAAGTATCTTAGGATCCTCTCCACCATGTTCCAGTGATGAACCTTGGGAGTTTGCATGTGCTGGCTTACTTGATTAACTGCAAAGCACACATCTGGCCGAGTGATGGTTAGATAGATCAGCTTCCCAACCATCCTTCTATACTGCTTGACGTCTTCAAATGGAGTATCTTCATACTCCCCCTCTCGCAATACCTTGTAACCTTCTTCAAGTGGTGTCTTGGCTTGTCTTCCTCCAAGATCTCCTGCCTCCTTTAAGATGTCCAGGGTATACTTTCTTTGGGACATGAACAATCCTTCCTTTGATCTGCACATCTCAATGCCGAGGAAGTACTTCAGTTCTCCTAGGTCTTTGATATCAAATGCGGCTTTAAGAAAGGTCTTGGTTGAACTGATCCCCTCCTTGTCACAACCAGTGATGATGATATCATCCACATAGACTAGAATCACAACAATCCCTTGCTTGCTGGTGAGAGTGAAGAGTGTGTGATCCGCTTGAGACTTCACAAAGCCTTTCCCATTCAGTGTAGTGCTCAGCTTGTGATACCAAGCTCTTGGTGATTGCTTCAAACCATATATGGCTTTTCTGAGTCTGAGTACATTCCCTGGTTTCACCATCTCTTCCATTCCCGGCGGTGGTCTCATATATACCTCATCTTCTAGTTCACCTTGCAAGAAGGCATTCTTCACATCCATTTGCCAAAGATCCCACTCTTGATTTACTGCCAATGAAAGGATAATCCGGATTGTGTGGAGCTTGGCCACTGGTGCAAAGGTGTCTAGATAGTCTTCTCCATAAACTTGTGTGTATCCTCTTGCTACCAATCTGGTCTTCTTTCTTTCTGGCTTCCCATTTGCAAGATACTTGATGGTGTGTATGAGTCTGCTGGTCACGGCTTTCTTTCCTTTTGGAAGCTCTGTCTCATACCAGGTGTTGTTCCTCTCCATGGCTCCCATTTCATCATTCACTGATTCCCTCCATTCATCATCTTCCATAGCTTCTGCATATGTTCTTGGTATCCATTCCTGATCCAATGAACCCACAAAGGCTTGATGTTCTTCTGGATAGTGAGCTAGGGAGCACACGCCACTGGGTGGGTGAGCTACTGCCTCTGCATTGAAGTAGACTCTGGTGTTGTTCCAGTTTGAAGCCGGCTTCTTGATCCTAGTACTTCTCCTAAGTACTGGCTGATCATTTTCATTCTGAGTGCCTTCTCCACCTTCCAAGTTCTGATTCTGATCCTCTACTTCCTCCTCTTGGTCATGGTGCTCTTCTTGATCATGAACTTCCTCAGATACAGGTGGTTCACCCTGATTTCCCCCCTCAGGATCAAGGGGAGCAGCTTCTTGGATCTCAACTTCATCTGTAGTTGTCTCGGTTTGCTCTTCAGACCGGCTTGATCCTCCCACATTATCTGATCCTGCTTGTCCCGGCTCTTCCATAGGTAAGCTGACCCCAAGTCTCCTCATGACTTGTCTGAGATTGGCTGCTCTATCTGATGCGGATTGAGACAAGTTCTCCAGCTCATTCCAATCCTTGTTGTTGTAGTACCCTCTGGTTTCTACAAACTTCACATCTCTAGATACCAAGACTCTCCTAGTCTCTGGTTCATAGCACTTATAGCCCTTCTGGTTTGGTGAATACCCAATGAACATAGCTCTTGTGCTCTTAGCCTCCAGTTTGTTCCTCAGTTCTCCTGGTTTCAAAACAAAACACAGGCACCCAAACACACGCATATGATCAATAGATGGTTTAGCTTTGTTCAATACCTCAAATGGAGAGGAGTCTTTTAGAACTCTGGTAGGAATGCGGTTGATCAGGTAGCATGCAGTTAGGACCGCATCACCCCAAAAACTCTTTGGGACACTAGTATGGAACATCATGCTCCTAGTGACCTCCATGAGATGCCTGTTCTTCCTCTCGGCCACACCATTTTGTTGGGGAGTGTATGGACAGCTGGTTTGATGGATCACACCTCGTTTGGCTAGATGGGCTTTGAATGCATTGCTGGTGTACTCTCCTCCATTATCTGATCTCAAAATCTTAACTTTGGCATTATAATGGTTAGAGACATATGTTTCAAAGTTTATAAATGCATCTAAGACCCTATCCTTTGATTGTAAGAGAGTGATCCATGTGTACTTGGATTTCTCATCAATAAAGGTCACAAAATACTTGTGATGTTCTCTAGAAAGACATGGAGCTGTCCATACATCCGAGTGAATTAAATCAAAGCAGTGTTCATAGATTGTACTAGACTTGGGAAATACAGTTTTGCAATGTTTTCCTAAGATACAAGCTTCACAATCTTGTTGGAATGAAATACTAGGCAACATGATGTTCAAGGCACGAGAATGAGGATGTCCTAATCTAGCATGCCACATTACATCTTTAGGGAAATTAAAACTTGAATTGAAAGCAACAGATAGATCGGATGCAAGCTTAGTGTCTTCTAGCAAGTACAGGTTTCCCTTGCTTACACCTTTGCCAAGCAACCTACATGAGTCAATATCCTGAAAGTAGACATCATCAGGCGTAAATATAACATTGCAATTCAAGTCATTGGTCACCCTTTTCACAGATAATAGATTAGAAGTGAAACTAGGCATGTAGAAGGCTTTGGATTCTTTCTCAAATAATTTAAGTTCCCCTATGCCTTTAATTGGAACCTTGTTACCATCAGCTATCATAACATTTCCTACTGCAGGAGTGATATTTTTAATCAAGTTTAAATCACTAATCATGTGATGAGAGGCTCCTGAGTCTATGACTAAGGGTTTAACTCTATCAGATTCATGAGCAACTTGAAATGCCGTGAATAAACTCCTAGGCAATTGATATGATGCACTAAGAGAGGAACCAAGAGTTTTACCAGACTCCTTGAGAGCTTTGATGAGTGCCTCAATGTCAGATTTCTTGATGGACTCATCCTGGTTTCCCTTGCCCTCATGAGTGCGGTAGGCCGTGGAAGCTTCTCCTACATCACCTGAGTAGTTTGCTCGACCATCAGTCTTGAACTTAGCCGGTTTGAGGTGTGGGTGAAGTATCCAGCACTTGTCCTTGCCGTGACCCTTCCTCTTGCAATGATCACACACCCACACTTTCTTTTCCTCCGGCTTGTAGTACCCTTTGTTGGCTACTCCGGCAGGTTTGCTCTCGGCTCCTTCAGCTTGATTGGCCATCACTAGCTCCCCCTTTCTCTTAAAGAGACCCACTGAGCCGTGCTCCTTCTGAATCTCAGCACACACTTCATCTAGAGATGGAAGCTCCTTGTTCCTCAGTATGTGCCTAATAAGGTCATCATACCCTGGGTTGAGAGTGAGCAGCAAGGCAAAGACCTTATCTTGCTCCCTTCTTTCATGTAGAACATCCGGATCAATTGTTGCGGGTCTGAGCATCTCTAGTTCAGCCCATAGAGACCGGAACTTCCCAAAATGAGCATCAAAGTCTGTGTCCTCTTGACTTAGAGAGTTGATTGCTCCTTTTACTTCATACACCTTGCTGATGTTGGATTTGTTGGCATACACCTTCTTGAGAGTATCCCACAGCTCCTTGGAAGTTTCACAGAATGCATAAGCCTCTTGGAGAGAAGGGGCGAGGCTATTCTGGATGATAGACAACACCATGAGGTCCTCCTGACCTTTCTTCTTATCCCCAGCATCCGCAACCACCACTTCTTTGCCATCCTCTCCTAGAACAGTCTTCTTGGTGGGGCGGCCTTCTTCAACAATCTCCCAAAGGCCTCTGCCTCCGAGAGCTGTTTTGGCAAGTCTTGCCCATGTCAGGTAGTTAGGACCCTTGAGAGTAACTGGTATCATCACCATCTTTGGGTTCTCGGAGGTATCCATCAAGAGAGAAAGAGGAACGAAAGTTTTGGATGAACTTTGCTATTTTTGGCAAATTCTGGAAATGAGATTGAAGAACACCTCAAGAACAGGATGAACTTTGCCAAAAATAGAAATAAAACACAGAGAGTTCGCGGAAGAAAAAGAGATTTAGGTCTCAAGAGCACAGCTGCTCTGATACCATGAGAGTTTTAGAAGATTAAGGAGAGATTAAGAGAGAAGAGTAAGAGATGGAGAGAGTTTCCGTGAGAGTGTGACAAAGAGAATAGAAGGAGAATAAGTTTCCTTACTTGATTTGTTACACATGACAGGGTATTTAAAGACATACAAGAATGCATAAACAATGAGAAGATAGTACAAGGGAAAGAATAAACAAAGAGGAGGCAGATCCGCGGATGGCTCGTTCAGCAAGAGGGATAGTGACAGCTCCCAACGGTCAGCTCCCTCTCTCTTCTCTTAGACACACCCGTGACTCCTCCACTCACTTCTCTTCAACGGATACATGTCGACATTCCCACTCACTAGGAGATCTTTTAATCACTTGACCGAGTTGGTTAACTCATGACTTGCTTCCTTTCCTTGCAAGTCACTCTTAGGTTGTACGGACAGCCTTGTTCTCCAAGTTCCTATCTTCTTGCTTTATTCTTCATGTCAACACTTCCCATTCCCATCATTGCCTCCAAGCCCATCCACTTCACTGATCTTGCTGGTGCCAGCTCCGCTTGAACCTTCAGTCACATTTGCCCTTCCCTCACGCTCCTTCATGAACTTGGCCGGCTTGAGGTGTGGGTGCAGTATCCAGCATTGGCTCTTCTTATGACCATGCTTCTTGCAATGATCACAGTTGCCATTGAACTTCCTGTCCTCGTACTTCCCGTGAGATGCCTTGTTTGCTTGTGGAGCCTCGGTTGAATCCTCATGAGCTGCTTGATTGGCAAGAGAGAGCTCCCCCTTTCCTCCAAACAAACCCATGGATCCCTGCTCCCTTTGGATTTGTGCACACACCTCCTCAAGGTCCGGAAGCTTGTCTGACCTTAACATGTGCTGGATGAGCTGGGTGTAGGCCGGGTTCAGTGTGAGAAGCAGCCCAAAGACCTTGTCTTGCTCGCGCCTCTCATTCAGCTGATCTGGATCAGTTGTGCTCGGCCTCAGCATCTCCAGCTCTGACCATAAGGACCTGAACCTCCCCAAGTGCTTAGTGAACTCCATGTCCTCTTGTGCAAGACGGTTGATCGCTAGCTTCACTTCAAACACACGGCTGAGGTTGGAAGTGTTCCCATACACCTTCTTCAGCGTGTCCCACAGCTCCTTGGCTGATTCACAGTAGCTGTAGGCATCCAAGATAGCTGGGTCCAAGGATGCGTGTAGAACCGTCATCACCAGCATGTCTTCTTGTTGCCATTTCTCCACAGCCGCTTCATTGGAGACCTCTTCTTGATCTCCTCCCTGAGTAATGAGTTTTGGAGCCTCCCCTGTTGTGATGTGCCCCCACAAACCCTTACTTCCCACAGCAGTCTTCACCATCCGAGACCACACAAGGTAGTTGCTACCTTTGAAAGTAACCGCTACCTTCATCCTCATGTTCATCCCATGTTCCATCTTTGCTTGACTTGAAAACTTGGATCTTGGATTTCGTACACACCAACCTTGAGTCTAGAATCACGCAAACCAACAGAACGTAGCACAGCTTCAACTAGAACGGACCACAGCTTCAACACCTTCAAGACTACTCGCGTGTAGCTTCAAAGACGTTTAGCTTGTAACTCTCTAAAGATCAAACCCCAGATTCAAATGAACCTGGCTCTGATACCATATGAGATTAAGAGATCCTTAGAGTAAACAGAATAAAGAGAGTGTTTAGGAAGTGATTAAGAGAAGTTTGTGAAAGATTAGGAGACTAGATAGAGCCGTTTAGTGTCTAAGAGAAAAGCATAGTGTCTAAGAGATTAGAGAGACTCAAACTGCATAATCTTCATTAGGGTTGGTGAGTTACAATATATAGAGAGAGCATACAAGGGTTTTCGAAATCAAGAGAAGACTAAAGCATGTGAGGTCAATCAGGAGAGGATAAGCTCATTTGGACTAGCCAATTAGCTTCTCCACATGCGCGGAGTATCTGGCATCTTGGACCGAGATGCTCTTGCCTTTCCAGCTGTTCCAGCCTGTCAAGGCGCGCTCTACCTTATCCCTAAACGGTCTGATGCCTCAAGGTAAGTTCCTTCCCTTTACCTTAGTTACCGTGTTACTTGGCTGATGCAAGGTAAGTCTTGGTCGATGCTGGATGGTACGGACTGTACGGCTTGTACGGCCTTGTACGGACGTCCGTACCATGCTCTCCCTAAACTCTCTCAAGCTTCCTCATCTCCTTTCCTCTTCAACTCCTTAGCTCTTCATACATATATATTCAGCTCAACTCAACAGTGGAGAGACTGCTGATGTATCTAAATGGCTCGCCGGATCAAGGAGTATGGATGGGGTGCAATGGAAGCACAGAAGTGGTGGGCTATTGTGATGCTGATTGGGCAGGAGATAGAGCCGACAGGAGATCAACAACCGGCTATTGCACATTCATTGGAGGCAACTTGGTGACTTGGAAAAGCAAGAAGCAGAAGGTGGTGTCATGTTCAAGTGCTGAAGCTGAGTATAGAGCCATGCTGAAACTTACAAACGAGTTGGTATGGATCAAAGGCATCTTGAAGCACTTGGAGATTGATCAAGCCACTCCAATGACAATGCATTGTGACAATCAAGCTGCCATTCACATTGCATCCAACTCGGTGTTCCATGAGAGAACCAAGCACATTGAGGTTGATTGCCACAAGGTGAGACAGATGATTGTGCTTGGAGTGATCTTACCTTGCTATACGAGAAGTGAAGATCAGTTGGCTGATGTGTTCACCAAGGCAGCAAGACAAAAGACTATGGAGTCCATTCACATTAGATTGGGACTCATAGATCTTGGGAAGAGAAGGAGCTGATCCCCTTAGCTGTGAGATCTTTACTCTTTTTCCCTCATTAAGGTTTTATCCCAATGGGTTTTCCTTAGTGAGGTTTTTAATGAGGAAGATCTCATGGCTGTCCAAGCTTAGACTTTCACAAAGCTAAGCTTGAGGGGGAGTGTTAAGATGAGTTCAGTATATGAGGAGAGATGACTTGAGGAGCTAAGGGAAATGGAGTTAGGAGAGGATTGGGCAAGGCCGTACAGAAGCCGTACTAGGCCGTACAGATTGGGCAAGGTAACTTGACCTCGGTGAACCAAAGTTACTTAGGTAACTTTGTGTGTTGAGAAGAAGCCTTGCTTAACCTTATCTGATCAGACTGTTGCAAAAGGAAGAAGGGAGCGCACATGACAGCCTGTCCGCGGTTGGCATAAAGCAAAAGGAACCTTATCCTTAAGGAGGAAGCTTATTGGATCATTTGAATTAAAGCAAAAGCTTATCCCTTGTAATAGTGTAGTTTCCTAAACCCTAGTCTCTAATGTCGCCTCTCTATATATTGTAAACTCATGTCATTAATCAAAGTAAGAAAGTTATGAGTCTCTCTTAGTCTCTTTGTCTCTCAATGGTTCTATACTAGACTCTTAATCTCATTTTATACTCAAATCTCTTCTAAATCACTTCTAGTCTTTCTTATTCACTCAGATTACTCTACTCAATCCTAAAAGTGATAACAAGAACTCTCCTTGCTATAGGGTCATAGCATTTGTATCCTTTCTGTGTAGCTGAGTATCCTATGAACACAGCCTTAGTACTTCTTGCTTCTAGCTTGTTGATCATCTCTCCTGGTTTGAGCACAAAGCATAGACATCCAAAGACTCGCAAGTAATCAAGCACTGGTTTGTACCTGTTCAGAACTTCAAATGGAGCCTTCTCATTCAGAACCTTGGTTGGAGTTCTGTTGATCAAGTAACAAGCAGTGGCAACCGCATCACTCCAGAATCTCTTTGGAACATTACTCTGAAACATCAGAGACCTTGCCACTTCCATGAGGTGCCTATTCTTCCTCTCAGCCACTCCATTTTGCTGTGGAGTATACGGACAGCTTGTTTGATGTAGGATCCCATGTTGTGATAAGTGTTCCTTGAAAGCATGACTTGTGTACTCTCCTCCATTATCTGATCTCAAAATTTTAATCTTAGCATGATAATGGTTAGTTACATAAGTTTGAAAGTTCCTAAATGCATCAAGTACCCTATCTTTGGTCTGAATTAAGGTTAACCAGGTGTATTTGGATTTTTCATCAATGAATGTGACAAAGTACTTATAACTATCTCTAGATAAGCAAGGGGCAGTCCACACATCAGAATGAATTAAATCAAAGCAGTTATCATAGATAGTAGTAGACTTTTGAAACACAGTTCTACAATGCTTGCCTAAAATACAAGCTTCACAATCTTTGTTCTCAAACACAACACCTGGTACCATTAAGTTCAAAGCTTTAACATGAGGGTGTCCTACTCTAGCATGCCACAATGCATTTTTATTCAACAAAGAAGCAGAAGTAAATGAGCAACTATAATCAGGAACAGAAGTGAGTTCTTCAAGCATATAGAGATCTCCCTTAGTCACCCCTTTCCCAATCAATCTGCTGCTCTCAATATCCTGAAACTTCACATCATTAGGACTAAAGATAACATTGCATTGTAAATCATTAGTACATTTCTTCACAGATAATAGGTTTGATGTAAATTCAGGCATGTAAAAAGCTCTAGATTCTTTGTTAAACAACTTAAGCTTTCCTATTCCTCTAATAGGTATCTTATCCCCATTTGCTATCATCACATGCCCATGTGTAGGTTCTATATCCTTAATCAAGTTCTCATCACTTATCATATGATGTGATGCACCAGAATCAACAATCAATGGTTTACCTACTCGTTTAGGATTATGACATAGATTACTAAGTAATGGATGCATCCTATCAGTTCTAGCAATGTGGGCATTTCTATACTCATTCCTAGTTTCTAACCGTTCTACTAGTTCTCTAATCAAGTGATCATCCTTATATGCAATCATAGAAGCTCCAAAGGAATAACCATAAGTGTTACCGTTTTCCTTTAGCATTTTGAAGAGTGCATCAAGGTCTGATCTCTTGATGTAGTCATCATTGCTGCGTGAGCTTGAGGCGCCAGTGTAAGCCACAAGAGACTTCCCATTCCCATCATTGCCTCCAAGCCCATCCACTTCACTCATCTTGCTGGTGCCAGCTCCACTTGAACCTTCAGTCACATTTGCCCTTCCCTCACGCTCCTTCATGAACTTGGCCGGCTTGAGGTGTGGGTGAAGTATCCAGCATTGGCTCTTCTTATGACCATGCTTCTTGCAATGATCACAGTTGCCATTGAACTTCCTGTCCTCATACTTCCCGTGAGATGCCTTGTTTGCTTGTGGAGCCTCGGTTGAGTCCTCATGAGCTGCTTGATTGGCAAGAGAGAGCTCCCCCTTTCCTCCAAACAACCCCATAGATCCCTGCTCCCGTTGGATTTGCGCACACACCTCCTCAAGGTCCGGAAGCTTGTCTGACCTCAACATGTGCTGAATGAGTTGAGTGTAGGCCGGGTTCAGTGTGAGAAGCAACCCAAAGACCTTGTCTTGCTCGCGCCTCTCATTCAGCTGATCTGGATCAGTTGTGCTCGGCCTCAGCATCTCCAGCTCTGACCATAAGGACCTGAACCTCCCCAAGTGCTTAGTGAACTCCATGTCCTCTTGTGCAAGACGGTTGATCGCTAGCTTCACTTCAAACACACGGCTGAGGTTGGAAGTGTTCCCATACACCTTCTTCAGCGTGTCCCACAGCTCTTTGGCTGATTCACAGTAGCTGTAAGCATCCAAGATAGCTGGGTCCAAGGATGCGTGTAGAACCGTCATCACCAGCATGTCTTCTTGTTGCCATTTCTCCACAGCCGCTTTATTGGAGACCTCTTCTTGATCTCCTCCCTGAGTAATGAGTTTCGGAGCCTCCCCTGTTGTGATGTGCCCCCACAAACCCTTACTTCCCACCGCAGTCTTCACCATCCGAGACCACACAAGGTAGTTGCTACCCTTGAAAGTAACCGCCACCTTCATCCTCATGCTCAACCCATGCTCCATCTTTACTCAGCTTGACTTGAACAGCTTGAATCTGATGAAATCTTGAGTCTTGAATCACGTACACACACCAACCTTGAGTCTTGAGTCACGCACAAACACAGAACGTAGCGCAGCTCCAATACCTTCAAAGCTACTCGCGTGTAGCTTCAAAGCCTTGTATATCACTTTTAGGATTGAGTAGAGTAATCTGAGTGAATAAGAAAGACTAGAAGTGATTTAGAAGAGATTTGAGTATAAAATGAGATTAAGAGTCTAGTATAGAACCATTGAGAGACAAAGAGACTAAGAGAGACTCATAACTTTCTTACTTTGATTAATGACATGAGTTTACAATATATAGAGAGGCGACATTAGAGACTAGGGTTTAGGAAACTACACTATTACAAGGGATAAGCTTTTGCTTTAATTCAAATGATCCAATAAGCTTCCTCCTTAAGGATAAGGTTCCTTTTGCTTTATGCCAACCGCGGACAGGCTGTCATGTGCGCTCCCTTCTTCCTTTTGCAACAGTCTGATCAGATAAGGTTAAGCAAGGCTTCTTCTCAACACACAAAGTTACCTAAGTAACTTTGGTTCACCGAGGTCAAGTTACCTTGCCCAATCTGTACGGCCTAGTACGGCTTCTGTACGGCCTTGCCCAATCCTCTCCTAACTCCATTTCCCTTAGCTCCTCAAGTCATCTCTCCTCATATACTGAACTCATCTTAACACTCCCCCTCAAGCTTAGCTTTGTGAAAGTCTAAGCTTGGACAGCCATGAGATCTTCCTCATTAAAAACCTCACTAAGGAAAACCCATTGGGATAAAACCTTAATGAGGGAAAAAGAGTAAAGATCTCACAGCTAAGGGGATCAGCTCCTTCTCTTCCCAAGATCTATGAGTCCCAATCTAATGTGAATGGACTCCATAGTCTTTTGTCTTGCTGCCTTGGTGAACACATCAGCCAACTGATCTTCACTTCTCGTATAGCAAGGTAAGATCACTCCAAGCACAATCATCTGTCTCACCTTGTGGCAATCAACCTCAATGTGCTTGGTTCTCTCATGGAACACCGAGTTGGATGCAATGTGAATGGCAGCTTGATTGTCACAATGCATTGTCATTGGAGTGGCTTGATCAATCTCCAAGTGCTTCAAGATGCCTTTGATCCATACCAACTCGTTTGTAAGTTTCAGCATGGCTCTATACTCAGCTTCAGCACTTGAACATGACACCACCTTCTGCTTCTTGCTTTTCCAAGTCACCAAGTTGCCTCCAATGAATGTGCAATAGCCGGTTGTTGATCTCCTGTCGGCTCTATCTCCTGCCCAATCAGCATCACAATAGCCCACCACTTCTGTGCTTCCATTGCACCCCATCCATACTCCTTGATCCGGCGAGCCATTTAGATACATCAGCAGTCTCTCCACCATACGCCAGTGATGTTCCTTGGGAAGCTGCATGTGTTGGCTCACCTGATTCACAGCAAAACATATATCAGGCCTTGTAATGGTAAGGTAAATCAATTTGCCAACAAGTGTTCTATAGAGTTTAGGATCATGAAATGGCTTGCTGTCTTCAATCTCCCCCTCTCTTGGTACTTTGTAGCCATCCTCCATTGGCATCCTTGCTGTCTTGCCTCCATAAGCACCTGCACCTTTCAAAAGATCAAGTGTATACTTCCTTTGGGACATGAACAAACCTTCCTTGGATCTACAAATCTCAATTCCAAGAAAGTATTTCATTTCTCCCAAGTCTTTGATTTCAAACATAGACTTTAGAAACTCCTTGGTTGCTTTGATACCTTCCTTATCACTCCCAGTGATAATGATATCATCCACATACACAAGGAGAGCAACCATACCTGAGGGTGTCGTGAGTGTAAAGAGAGTGTGATCCAACTCTGACTTCTTGAAGCCTCGGCCGTTTAAAGTTGTGCTCAACTTGTTATACCAAGCTCTTGGTGATTGCTTCAACCCATAAATAGCTTTCTTTAGCCTCAGTACATTCCCTCTCTTCACTAGATGTTCCAGACCTGATGGAGGATACATATAGACTTCATCCTCAAGTTCTCCTTGTAGAAATGCATTCTTTACATCCATTTGCCATAATCCCCATCCAAGGTTCACAGCCAAGCTTAAAATAATCCTAATGGTGTGTAGCTTGGCCACTGGTGCAAATGTTTCAATGTAATCCTCTCCATATGTCTGAGTGAACCCTCTTGCTACTAGTCTAGTCTTCTTCCTCTCAATCGACCCATCAGCCTTGTACTTGATTGTAAAGATCCATCTACTAGACACAGCTTTCTTCCCTTTTGGTAGTTCACTCTCATACCATGTATCATTCTTTATCATAGCTCCTGCCTCAGCTCCTACTGATTCCTTCCATTCCTTATCCTCCATTGCCTCTTCATAGCTCCTTGGAATGTGATTCTCATCCAAGTTTACCATGAATGCGCAATGTGCTTCTGGATATTGAGCAAACGAACACACGGCCTGAGTAGGATGCTTCACAGCTTGGGCATTGTAGTACACTCTTGTGTTTACCCAACTGGAAGGATCCTTTCTCAGCCTTGTACTTCTTCTCAATACTGGCCCTTCTTGCGCCATCTCTTGTTCTTCTTCTTGTGGCAGCACACTTGTTTCAGATCTTTCTTCTCCTAGCTGACTTGCTTCAGCTCCTTCTTCCCTTAGCTGACTCTCTTCAGCTCCTTCTTCTTGATCATTTGATTCCACAGCTTGATCATGAGAGCCAGAACTCTCTTCTCTAGTTCTTGTTTCATTCCCCCCCTCATGCTCAAGGTTGGAAGTCTGATGATCCGGGACTGTGGTAGTACTTCTCCCCTCTTGATGTCCTTGATTCATGTTGATTCCAAGGCCTTCTAGGATAATCCTCAAGGTTTCAGCTCTATCAGAGGTAAGATCCTTCAAGTCTTCTTGAATCTGTTCCTCATAATATCCTTTCTCTTCAACAAACTTCACTTCTCTAGATACTAACACTCTCCTTGTGTTAGGATCATAGCACTTGTATCCTTTCTGACTTGATGAGTATCCAATGAACATTGCCTTTGAACTCTTAGCTTCTAGCTTGTTTCTTATCTCTCCAGGCACCATCACAAAACACAAACACCCAAAGACCTTCATATGCTCGAGAGAAGGCTTGTACTGATTCAGTACCTCAAATGGTGATTGTCCTTGAAGGATCAGAGTTGGTGTCCTGTTGATGAGATAACACGCCGTAGCAACAGCATCACTCCAAAACTTCTTAGGCACATTGGATTGAAACATCATGGACCTGGCTACTTCCATCAAATGCCTGTTCTTCCTCTCAGCCACACCATTCTGTTGTGGGGTATAGGGACAGCTTGTCTGATGAAGGATTCCATGCTGAGATAGGTGTAGTTTGAATGCTTGTCCCGTGTACTCTCCTCCATTATCTGACCTGAAAATCTTTATCTTGGCATTGTAATGGTTAGTCACATAGGATTGAAAGTTTTTAAATGCATCAAGTACCCTATCTTTGGTTGGAATTAAGGTTAACCAGGTGTATTTGGATTTTTCATCAATGAAAGTTACATAATACTTATGGTTTTCTCTAGATAGGCAGGGTGCAGTCCAAACATCAGAATGAATAAGATCAAAACATTTTTCATAAACAGTAGTAGACTTGGTAAAGACAGTTCTACAATGCTTGCCTAAAATGCAAGCTTCACACTCATTATTCTCAAAGGAAACACCTGGCAACATCAGTTTTAAAGCCTTATTATGAGGGTGTCCTAATCTAGCATGCCACAATGCATTTTTACTTAAACCAGAACTAGAAACAGAAGTAAACGAGCAGCTATATCTAGAAACAGGAGTGAGATCTTCAAGTAAATATAGCTCTCCTTTAGTCACTCCCTTTCCGATCATCTTGCTGCTTTTAATATCCTGAAACTTAACATCATTAGGACTGAATATAACATTGCATTGCAAATCAGTAGCACACTTCTTAACAGATAACAAGTTTGATGTGAATTCAGGCATATAAAAAGCTTTAGTTTCCTTATTAAACAGTTTAAGACTTCCTATTCCTCTAATAGGAATCTTATCTCCATTAGCAATCATTACATTTCCATTCATTGGCACAATGTTTTTAATCAAGCTAGTATCACTTATCATATGATGAGATGCACCTGAATCAATCACTAATGGCTTAATGTCATGAGAACTAGCAATATGCGCAAGGATACTAGATGGTTTGAATGCATGATCATTTCTAGCAAGGTTTGCAATCCTAGATTGATTTACCATTTCTATCAAGCTCTCATGCATCCTATCAGTTCTAGTTAGATTCTCATAGTTCTCTACCATCCTAGCACCAAAAGAATACCCAAAGATGTTACCATTCTCCTTGAACATCTTAATGAGAGCATCAAGGTCGGATCTCCTTAGATACTCTTGGTCATTGTTCCCACGGTTGCTTGGTGCCCCGGTGTAGGCAGTAAGAGACTTCCCATCCCCTGCCTCACGCCCATCTATCTCCTTTCCTTTGCTTGTACCAGCTCCACCCGTTCCATCTGATGCATTAGCCCTTGCTTCACGGTCCTTCATGAACTTTGCCGGCTTGAGGTGTGGGTGAAGGATCCAGCATTGGCTCTTCTTGTGGCCATGCTTCTTGCAGTGATCACAGTTCCCATTGAACCTCCTCTCCTCAAACTTCCCATGCGCAGCAACCTTGTTTGCTTGCGGAGCTTCACTCCCCTCCTCTTGAGTTGCTTGGCTTGCAAGGGAAAGGTCTCCCTTCTTTGTAAACAGCCCAATGGAGCCTTGCTCCTTCTGAATCCGTGCACACACATCCTCAAGATCAGGTAGATTGTCCTCCCTAAGCAGGTGCTGGATGAGACCGTTGTAAGCCGGGTTCAGCGTGAGGAGTAGCCCAAAGACCTTGTCTTGCTCTCTCCTCTTGTTAAGCTCATCAGCATCCGTTGTGCTTGGCCTAAGCATCTCCATCTCGGACCAGAGACTCCTGAATCTCCCTAGATGCTTGGTGAACTCCATGTCTTCTTGTACAAGGTTGTTGATGGCTTGCTTCACTTCAAACACTCGGCTTAGGTTTGAAGTGTTGCCATACACCTTCTTCAAGGTATCCCACAGCTCTTTAGCAGACTCACAGTAGCTGTATGCATCCAGAATAGCCGGCTCAAGGGACGCATGGAGCACTGACATCACCAACATGTCCTCTTGATGCCACTTCTCTTCTGCCTTGCTTGCCGCTTCATCTTCAGCCTCTCCTTGGGTGATGAGCTTTGGAGCTTCTCCTGGTGTGATGTGCTTCCAAAGCCCCTTGCTTCCCACTGTGGTTCTCACCATCCGAGACCACACCAAGTAGTTGTTTCCCTTGAAACAAACCGCCACCTTCATGTTCATGTTCATCCCACTCTCCATGTTGAATGTAGAACCCTTTAGACTTCAATAACTTTCTCTTGAGGTAACTGTCTTGAGCGAACACTAGCAGCTTCAAACAACCAATATAACTCAGAAAGACTACCCAGAACCGCTTAAGAACACAAGAACACCAAACTGTTTCTTCAAAGTTTCAACCTTGAATCTTCAAAGAACCCAACGAAACCAAGTTCTCTAGGAACCTGGCTCTGATACCATATCACTTTTAGGATTGAGTAGAGTAATCTGAGTGAATAAGAAAGACTAGAAGTGATTTAGAAGAGATTTGAGTATAAAATGAGATTAAGAGTCTAGTATAGAACCATTGAGAGACAAAGAGACTAAGAGAGACTCATAACTTTCTTACTTTGATTAATGACATGAGTTTACAATATATAGAGAGGCGACATTAGAGACTAGGGTTTAGGAAACTACACTATTACAAGGGATAAGCTTTTGCTTTAATTCAAATGATCCAATAAGCTTCCTCCTTAAGGATAAGGTTCCTTTTGCTTTATGCCAACCGCGGACAGGCTGTCATGTGCGCTCCCTTCTTCCTTTTGCAACAGTCTGATCAGATAAGGTTAAGCAAGGCTTCTTCTCAACACACAAAGTTACCTAAGTAACTTTGGTTCACCGAGGTCAAGTTACCTTGCCCAATCTGTACGGCCTAGTACGGCTTCTGTACGGCCTTGCCCAATCCTCTCCTAACTCCATTTCCCTTAGCTCCTCAAGTCATCTCTCCTCATATACTGAACTCATCTTAACATTGTAACTCTCTAAAGATCAAACCCCAGATTCTAATGAACCTGGCTCTGATACCATATGAGATTAAGAGATCTTTAGAGTAACTAGAAGGTAAGTGAGAGTTTTAGGTGAAGTTTAGAAGAGATTATGAAAGACTAAGTAACTTGAGAAACGTTTAGAGTCTAAGAGAGAACCATAGTGTCTAAGAGATTAGAGAGACTCAAACTGCATAATCTTTATTAGTGTTGATGAGTTACAATATATAGGAGAGCTACTAGGGTTTACAAATCGCAAGGTTAAGGAGTAAGCATGTGAAGTCAAGGTAAAGGATTCAAATTAGCCACTAAGAGGCATCACACGCTTATGGCATCTTGGACTAAAGTTGCTTTAGCTTTCCAGCCTGTCCCAGCCTGGCAATGCGCGTCCCTTATCCCTTAAACGGTCTGATCCTTCTCCACTTGAGTAACTCTTCCATAGTTACCGTTTCACTTGTGCAAGGTAAGTTTAGGTTGAGACTTGGATGGTACGGACTGTACGGCTTGTACGGCCTTGTACGGACGTCCGTACCATGCTCTCCCTAAACTCCCTTAAGCTTCCTCATCTCCTTTCCTCTTCAACTCCTTAGCTCTTCATACATATACTCAGCTCAACTCAACATGAAGAATGCATTTCTACAAGGAGAGCTGGAGGATGAAGTGTATATGCATCCACCTCCAGGCTTGGAACACTTAGTGAAGAGAGGGAATGTGTTGAGACTGAAGAACGCTATCTATGGACTGAAGCAATCACCAAGAGCTTGGTACAACAAGCTGAGTACTACTCTGAATGGCCGAGGCTTCAAGAAGTCTGAACTAGACCACACCCTCTTCACTCTCACTACTTCCTCAGGTATGATTGCACTCCTTGTGTATGTTGATGATATCATTATCACAGGAAGTGATAAGGATGGTATCATAGCAACCAAGGAGTTCCTTAAATCCATGTTTGAGATTAAAGACTTGGGAGAAATGAAATACTTTCTTGGAATTGAGATATGTAGATCCAAGGAAGGTTTGTTCATGTCCCAAAGGAAGTATACACTTGATCTTTTGAAAGGTGCAGGTGCTTATGGAGGCAAGACAGCAAGGATGCCTATGGAGGATGGCTACAAAGTCCCACGAGAGGGGGAGATTGAAGACAGCAAACCTTATCAGGATCCTAAACTCTATAGAAAGCTAGTTGGTAAATTGATTTACCTTACAATAACTAGGCCTGACATTTGCTTTGCTGTGAATCAGGTGAGTCAACACATGCAAGTGCCTAAGGAACATCACTGGCGCATGGTGGAGAGGATCTTGATGTATCTCAACGGCTCACCTGATCAAGGAGTATGGATGGGTTGCAATGGGAGCACTGAAGTGGTTGGATACTGTGATGCGGATTGGGATGGTGATAGAGCAGACAGGAGATCAACCACAGGCTATTGCACATTCATTGGAGGCAACTTGGTTACTTGGAAGAGTAAGAAGCAGAAGGTGGTGTCTTGCTCAAGTGCAGAAGCTGAGTATAGAGCTATGCTGTGTTAACTTGAAGAGAAGAAGTGGAGAAGCAAAAGTGATGAGTTGAGTTGGTGCTTGTGCAAAGACATGGCAAGATCTTCAGAGATTGTATGTTAAGGCTTTGGGAGAGTCTTAAGGCTTCAGAAGTGGTCTGATGAGTGTGCAAAGATAGGGTTCAGTCCAGGAGGGACTTAGACACCATTTAGAGAAGATTTGGGTCAGACAGTAACTCCAAAGTTACCACAGTAACTTTGGAGAGTTACCACAGTGAGATTGGAGAAGTTTGGGCAAGTTGGTGTAAAAGTGAATAGTGAATCACTAGTCACTATTCAGGTTAACTATTCACTATTCAGGATGTGAAGAGTGCATAGTATATGGATAAGGCACCAAGGTTTGAATCTAGTCAAAGGGAATCAAGAAGATGCTGTGTGGAGCTGATTGGTTACTTTGGGGTATGGACAGGCTGGCTGGAGCTGTAAAGAGGAAGGCAGCCACGACCATGCACCTAGACTGATCTGTGGACAGATACAAAGGAGCCTAAGAAGAACCAATCAAAGCTCAGCCTTGGTTTGAATTAAAGTGAGCCAGCTTAGCTCATCCAATCAGCACACATCACTCAGAGTACAACAAGACCAACTCATCCTCACCATCCATTCCACTTAAGTTATTTCTATCCATTAGATATAGGTTTATGAGTTTGCAAGAGTGTAAAACCTATATAAAGACCCTCATGGGCATTTGTAACTCTCTTAAGAGAGTATGGGGGTTTTCCCATCTCCTTCATAATTATAAAAGTGTGTTCTTGATCAGATTCCCTTAATCTACCCCTTTCTTAGTCTCTAATCTCTTAATCTCTCTAAGTCTCTTTGTTTCTGATTCAAGTTCATACTAGTTTCATCAGACCTCTTATTCAACTAGTTCAAGACCTTATCATTGCCTTTAATGGCTTTTCTTACACATACACAGCCAGAGCTCTCAAATCTCATATGGTATCAGAGCCAGGTTCATCAGAACCTGAGCTGAGCTTCCGCAAATCCACAGCTCTCATCTCAGCTCAAACCAAACCCTTGAAGTCATATCCATCCGAGTTCAGCTCTTGAAGAAGAAGAGACTTGAAGCCATGGAGTGTTATCCTGTCCCTCAAGCCGTTGCTGTATGTACCTGATGGAGAGAGTCTCATTGGAAGCAAAGGAGGATGGAGAGGCGTCATGAACCTCAAGCCAAAACTCCTTGTCCAAGAGCTTGTTACATCCTGCTACAAGAAAGATGAAGTGAAGAGAAGCAGGCTTGATAGTATGGAGCAAGGAGGGGTCTTTGGGTGTGAGAAACAAGAAGGAGGCCATGGACTGAAGGAGAAGGAGTTGGGTGACGACCTAGACTCTTGAATCCAACCATATCATGGCCAGATTGCCTTTGGAGGCTTAAGGAACCAACCTGGTTCCTTGTGTAAGCGATTCTTTAAAACCTTCTTGATATTGAGCTTGTGTTGTGACTGTGCCTGGTTATTGTGATGTGTAATGATTGAAAACCCTGAGGATAATGTGTGATTGCTAAATATAATTAGTTGAATCTGTCCCAGGATGCTTTAAAGGCTTGTTTAGTGTTTAAAGAGTAAAATGCTTGCTCCTGTTAAGTAATGAGTTTGCTAAATGTGAAATGATATTGTTTGAAGCTCATGAACTGAAAACAGATTGAAAGTAATGCATTGTCTGATGTTAAGTGATGATAGTAATGCTTAGCCTAAGTTATAAATGAATGTGTGATGGATTGTATTGTTGCATTCATGAATTAAAACTGATTAAGGCTAGTGCATACTGTCAAATGGCTGTCTTACATTGAAGCATTAGATTCATGTCTAAATGCTGAGTAAAGAAGCTTTAAAAATTGCCTAAGTAGCTTGTATTGAATCTGTTAGGATCATGCTAGTGCTTAGAGAGTTTGCTTGCAAAGATTAGAACTTGAAAATGTCTAGTTTAATCTGTTTCATTGCTTAAAGACATTGGTGTTCAAACTTGATGATGCATCAAGGGTTGACCCAATGCACTTGTGTCTTATCTTTGCTGGAGTTTGAGTGATGTTTCAGGTTCACAAGAGGTGTTCTTGGTTCACCATCCATCCGAGTTGAAAGAGGAAGACTTTGCCCATTGTGTGGAGCAATGGAGAGTTGAGAAAGAAGTGGTGATGCGCCACTGGTGTGAAGTCTCACTGAAGCTCACTTGCAAGCTTGGACCTATACTCAATCCAAGCTTGAGGAGGGGAGTTTAGTGAGCTTCCAAGCGATCCAAGAAGTCCATTGCAACCATCTGAAGAAGGAGCCATCCGGGCTTAGGCTGTGGCGAGTCTATTCAAGAGAGTACTCAAACTAAGACGAAGTACTCTTGGCTGTGAGAAGATGAAGGCAACTCTATCAAGGCGGCTTCTAGTGTGAAGTGATTGGAGAGATAGCTGAAGCTTCCACAAGCATTCCATGAAGATGGCAAGATCAGAAGAGAAGCGGCAATGGTGTGTGTGAGAGGATCATGAAGCAATCCATTCAAGCTTGTTCCTGTGAGAGTCTCAAGCTTGAGGGGGAGTGTTGAAGCTTACATGATCCAAGAGAGCTTGGTGGTTATTCTAGAAGAGGAAGCAACCTGTTGAGAAGTATGATGAAGGATGAAGAAGCAATATCCAAGGCGGCTTCAAGTGTTGAGGTGATTGGAGAGTGGCTGAAGCATCCTCATGTAGATC
Source organism: Brassica napus (assembly GCF_020379485.1). Lineage (NCBI taxonomy): Eukaryota > Viridiplantae > Streptophyta > Magnoliopsida > Brassicales > Brassicaceae > Brassica > Brassica napus. The sequence goes on from NW_026014915.1 coordinate 105,749, forward strand.
AAGCAACAAGGTGGCGACTCTATAAGAAGAAGAAGCAGCCAAGACTCAGTAAGAGAAGTTGTATCTCCAAGAAGAGGCTGATCTGGTGTGTCCGAGCACTTCAACCTAACAAGAGGTTAGGTGAAAGGGGGAGAGACCAAGATTAGGCAGTAAGGAGAGTACAAGGCGTGGGATGATTGTAGAGGCCATGATCCAGAGTCTTTGTGTCCCTTACATTGTTGGTAAGGCACAAAGACTCACTGGCCAATCCCTAGGCCTTGGAGACTTTACTCTTTTTCCCTCATCAAGGTTTTGTCCCAAAGGGTTTTCCTTTGTGAGGTTTTTAATGAGGAAGTTCTTCAAGGTTCCAAGCTTGACTTAGGATCAGCTAGAGTCAAGCTTGAGGGGGAATGTTAACTTGAAGAGAAGAAGTGGAGAAGCAAAAGTGATGAGTTGAGTTGGTGCTTGTGCAAAGACATGGCAAGATCTTCAGAGATTGTATGTTAAGGCTTTGGGAGAGTCTTAAGGCTTCAGAAGTGGTCTGATGAGTGTGCAAAGATAGGGTTAAGTCCAGGAGGGACTTAGACACCATTTAGAGAAGATTTGGGTCAGACAGTAACTCCAAAGTTACCACAGTAACTTTGGAAAGTTACCACAGTAAGATTGGAGAAGTTTGGGCAAGTTGGTGTAAAAGTGAATAGTGAATCACTAGTCACTATTCAGGTTAACTATTCACTATTCAGGATGTGAAGAGTGCATAGTATATGGATAAGGCACCAAGGTTTGAATCTAGTCAAAGGGAATCAAGAAGATGCTGTGTGGAGCTGATTGGTTACTTTGGGGTATGGACAGGCTGGCTGGAGCTGTAAAGAGGAAGGCAGCCACGACCATGCACCTAGACTGATCTGTGGACAGATACAAAGGAGCCTAAGAAGAACCAATCAAAGCTCAGCCTTGGTTTGAATTAAAGTGAGCCAGCTTAGCTCATCCAATCAGCACACATCACTCAGAATACAACAAGACCAACTCATCCTCACCATCCATTCCACTTAAGTTATTTCTATCCATTAGATATAGGTTTATGAGTTTGCAAGAGTGTAAAACCTATATAAAGACCCTCATGGGCATTTGTAACTCTCTTAAGAGAGTATGGGGGTTTTCCCATCTCCTTCATAATTATAAAAGTGTGTTCTTGATCAGATTCCCTTAATCTACCCCTTTCTTAGTCTCTAATCTCTTAATCTCTCTAAGTCTCTTTGTTTCTGATTCAAGTTCATACTAGTTTCATCAGACCTCTTATTCAACTAGTTCAAGACCTTATCATTGCCTTTAATGGCTTTTCTTACACATACACAGCCAGAGCTCTCAAATCTCATATGCTGAAGCTGACCAACGAGCTGGTGTGGATCAAGGGCATCTTGAAGCATTTGGAGATTGATCAAGCCACGCCAATGACAATGCATTGTGATAACCAAGCTGCCATCCACATTGCCTCCAACTCGGTGTTCCATGAGAGAACCAAGCACATTGAAGTGGATTGTCACAAGGTGAGGCAGATGATCATCTTAGGAGTCATCTTGCCATGCTATACAAGAAGTGAAGATCAGTTAGCGGATGTGTTCACCAAGGCTGCAAGACAGAAGACAATGGAGTCCATTCACATCAGGTTGGGCCTCATTGATCTTGGGAAGAGAAGGAGCTGATCCCCTTTGGCTGTGAGGTCTTTACTCTTTTTCCCTTATCAAGGTTTTATCCCAATGGGTTTTCCTTGGTAAGGTTTTTAATGAGGAAGATCTCATGGCTGTCCAAGCTTAGGCTTTCACAAAGCTAAGCTTGAGGGGGAGTGTTAAGTTATGGAGATGATTAAGTGAGAAGCATGAAGGGATTAGAGAAGTGAGAGGAGATGAGACATGAAGGAGTTAGGATGGACTTGGGAGGAATGGACCGTACAAGGCCGTACATTCCGTACAAGGCCGTACATGATGGTAACTATAAGTTACCCGAGTAACTCATCCAGATGAAGCAAGCCGCGGGTAAAGTCTTGGGAACTTATCAGATCCATCAGACCGTTGAGGAAGGGGATAAGAGGCGCCTTGACAGACTGGCACAGCTGGAAAGGCAAAAGCTACTTTAGTCAAAGATCCCAAAGGCATCAAACGTGTGGGAGCCTTCATTGGATGGATTCAAACTCGGCCAGCCTTATCCATTTGACTTCACATGCTTAGAGTCTCTGATTAGGTTTACGAAAACCCTTGCTGCTTAGACTATAAATATGTAACCTCATCTCTTAATAAAGATTAGACAGTTCAGCTTATCTTTGCCTCCATGGCTTACTCTTAGACTTGTTCTCTAAACCTTACTCTCTACACTCACTTCTTCTCTAATCTCTCTTAAACACTCAGATTACTCTTCATTACTCTAAAAGTCATAAATATGACACCTTCTTCGTCGTTCCAATCAAACCAGGATGAATCACTTTGTAAGAAGCTTGATTTGGATACATAAAGTGTTGGAGAATCACCAGGAAGTTGAATAAATCTCATAGGAGTTGGGATGAAGAAGTTATCCCGCTTTCTAATCAGGTGATTCCAGTTTCCCAGTTTGGGAATATGACAGCTTCTTCGTCGTTCCTATCAAACCAGGATGAATCACTTTGTAAGAAGCTTGATTTGGATACATAAAATGGTGGAGAATCACCAGGAAGTTGAATAAATCTCATAGGAGTTGGGGTGAAGAAGTTATCCCACTTTCTAATCAGGTGATTCCAGTTTCCCAGTTTGGGAATAGGACACCTTCTTCGTCGTTCCAATCAAACCAGGATGAATCACTTTGTAAGAAGCTTGATTTGGATACATAAAGTGTTGGAGAATCACCAGGAAGTTGAATAAATTGTTGACATGAAGAATAAAGCAAGAAGATAGGAACTTGGAGAACAAGGCTGTCCGTACAACCTAAGAGTGACTTGCAAGGAAAGGAAGCAAGTCATGAGTTAACCAACTCGGTCAAGTGATTAAAAGATCTCCTAGTGAGTGGGAATGTCGACATGTATCCGTTGAAGAGAAGTGAGTGGAGGAGTCACGGGTGTGTCTAAGAGAAGAGAGAGGGAGCTGACCGTTGGGAGCTGTCACTATCCCTCTTGCTGAACGAGCCATCCGCGGATCTGCCTCCTCTTTGTTTATTCTTTCCCTTGTACTATCTTCTCATTGTTTATGCATTCTTGTATGTCTTTAAATACCCTGTCATGTGTAACAAATCAAGTAAGGAAACTTATTCTCCTTCTATTCTCTTTGTCACACTCTCACGGAAACTCTCTCCATCTCTTACTCTTCTCTCTTAATCTCTCCTTAATCTTCTAAAACTCTCATGGTATCAGAGCAGCTGTGCTCTTGAGACCTAAATCTCTTTTTCTTCCGCGAACTCTCTGTGTTTTATTTCTATTTTTGGCAAAGTTCATCCTGTTCTTGAGGTGTTCTTCAATCTCATTTCCAGAATTTGCCAAAAATAGCAAAGTTCATCCAAAACTTTCGTTCCTCTTTCTCTCTTGATGGATACCTCCGAGAACCCAAAGATGGTGATGATACCAGTTACTCTCAAGGGTCCTAACTACCTGACATGGGCAAGACTTGCCAAAACAGCTCTCGGAGGCAGAGGCCTTTGGGAGATTGTTGAAGAAGGCCGCCCCACCAAGAAGACTGTTCTAGGAGAGGATGGCAAAGAAGTGGTGGTTGCGGATGCTGGGGATAAGAAGAAAGGTCAGGAGGACCTCATGGTGTTGTCTATCATCCAGAATAGCCTCGCCCCTTCTCTCCAAGAGGCTTATGCATTCTGTGAAACTTCCAAGGAGCTGTGGGATACTCTCAAGAAGGTGTATGCCAACAAATCCAACATCAGCAAGGTGTATGAAGTAAAAGGAGCAATCAACTCTCTAAGTCAAGAGGACACAGACTTTGATGCTCATTTTGGGAAGTTCCGGTCTCTATGGGCTGAACTAGAGATGCTCAGACCCGCAACAATTGATCCGGATGTTCTACATGAAAGAAGGGAGCAAGATAAGGTCTTTGCCTTGCTGCTCACTCTCAACCCAGGGTATGATGACCTTATTAGGCACATACTGAGGAACAAGGAGCTTCCATCTCTAGATGAAGTGTGTGCTGAGATTCAGAAGGAGCACGGCTCAGTGGGTCTCTTTAAGAGAAAGGGGGAGCTAGTGATGGCCAATCAAGCTGAAGGAGCCGAGAGCAAACCTGCCGGAGTAGCCAACAAAGGGTACTACAAGCCGGAGGAAAAGAAAGTGTGGGTGTGTGATCATTGCAAGAGGAAGGGTCACGGCAAGGACAAGTGCTGGATACTTCACCCACACCTCAAACCGGCTAAGTTCAAGACTGATGGTCGAGCAAACTACTCAGGTGATGTAGGAGAAGCTTCCACGGCCTACCGCACTCATGAGGGCAAGGGAAACCAGGATGAGTCCATCAAGAAATCTGACATTGAGGCACTCATCAAAGCTCTCAAGGAGTCTGGTAAAACTCTTGGTTCCTCTCTTAGTGCATCATATCAATTGCCTAGGAGTTTATTCACGGCATTTCAAGTTGCTCATGAATCTGATAGAGTTAAACCCTTAGTCATAGACTCAGGAGCCTCTCATCACATGATTAGTGATTTAAACTTGATTAAAAATATCACTCCTGCAGTAGGAAATGTTATGATAGCCGATGGTAACAAGGTTCCAATTAAAGGCATAGGGGAACTTAAATTATTTGAGAAAGAATCCAAAGCCTTCTACATGCCTAGTTTCACTTCTAATCTATTATCTGTGAAAAGGGTGACCAATGACTTGAATTGCAATGTTATATTTACGCCTGATGATGTCTACTTTCAGGATATTGACTCATGTAGGTTGCTTGGCAAAGGTGTAAGCAAGGGAAACCTGTACTTGCTAGAAGACACTAAGCTTGCATCCGATCTATCTGTTGCTTTCAATTCAAGTTTTAATTTCCCTAAAGATGTAATGTGGCATGCTAGATTAGGACATCCTCATTCTCGTGCCTTGAACATCATGTTGCCTAGTATTTCATTCCAACAAGATTGTGAAGCTTGTATCTTAGGAAAACATTGCAAAACTGTATTTCCCAAGTCTAGTACAATCTATGAACACTGCTTTGATTTAATTCACTCGGATGTATGGACAGCTCCATGTCTTTCTAGAGAACATCACAAGTATTTTGTGACCTTTATTGATGAGAAATCCAAGTACACATGGATCACTCTCTTACAATCAAAGGATAGGGTCTTAGATGCATTTATAAACTTTGAAACATATGTCTCTAACCATTATAATGCCAAAGTTAAGATTTTGAGATCAGATAATGGAGGAGAGTACACCAGCAATGCATTCAAAGCCCATCTAGCCAAACGAGGTGTGATCCATCAAACCAGCTGTCCATACACTCCCCAACAAAATGGTGTGGCCGAGAGGAAGAACAGGCATCTCATGGAGGTCACTAGGAGCATGATGTTCCATACTAGTGTCCCAAAGAGTTTTTGGGGTGATGCGGTCCTAACTGCATGCTACCTGATCAACCGCATTCCTACCAGAGTTCTAAAAGACTCCTCTCCATTTGAGGTATTGAACAAAGCTAAACCATCTATTGATCATATGCGTGTGTTTGGGTGCCTGTGTTTTGTTTTGAAACCAGGAGAACTGAGGAACAAACTGGAGGCTAAGAGCACAAGAGCTATGTTCATTGGGTATTCACCAAACCAGAAGGGCTATAAGTGCTATGAACCAGAGACTAGGAGAGTCTTGGTATCTAGAGATGTGAAGTTTGTAGAAACCAGAGGGTACTACAACAACAAGGATTGGAATGAGCTGGAGAACTTGTCTCAATCCGCATCAGATAGAGCAGCCAATCTCAGACAAGTCATGAGGAGACTTGGGGTCAGCTTACCTATGGAAGAGCCGGGACAAGCAGGATCAGATAATGTGGGAGGATCAAGCCGGTCTGAAGAGCAAACCGAGACAACTACAGATGAAGTTGAGATCCAAGAAGCTGCTCCCCTTGATCCTGAGGGGGGAAATCAGGGTGAACCACCTGTATCTGAGGAAGTTCATGATCAAGAAGAGCACCATGACCAAGAGGAGGAAGTAGAGGATCAGAATCAGAACTTGGAAGGTGGAGAAGTAATGAGATCCTAGGATGATGCTCTGGAACAGATGGGATAATCCTTGCAGAAACGAATCAAAAGACTCAAGCTTCTCAAGGTATGTGGATCGAATGGTGACACAAGAGGCTGCGGAAAGGCTTCTTGATACTCCTAGGCTTAGATCGGATATGACACACCTCTCTAAAGCCCTTGGGCGTTGGATATTACACACCAACAGACTGGATATTACACACCAGACACACTTCAACTCGCCAAAGACAAGAGAGAAGAGAGAAAAGGGTTTTTGATAAAAAGATTGCTTAATCATAAAGGGGGGTCACGACCAGAATATAAAGAGAGGCCCTTGTACATGCACAAGGTCTCGAAAATAGAAATAAAAATAAAGGGAACAGGCTCCCTTGGAAACTAAACAAAGACCAAGTTTTCGAAATTATTCAAAACATAAAACATAGGATAAAAATAACATAAGATAGATAATGTGGTTGGTCCGGGATCATCATCTAGGAGATGTGAAAGTAAACTTGTGGCCTCGTTAAAAACCTTCCTTTGGAAAACCCAGTGGGACAAAACCAAAGGTTAGGAAAAGAGCACACACAAGCTACTTGCTTAGATGATGATCAGCTTGAAGGTGGAGTAGCTTGAATTGTGATGAGTGTGTCTTGGTTGATCAAGCTGCAACCAAGACAATCTTCTTGCTTCCTTGACATCTTGAGTATTCCTCCATCAGCTTCATTGAGTTTCTTTGATCTGGAACAAGTGTTGGGACCTTCAGGAATGGCTAGGGCATCTTCATCTACAAGCTGGTCCATGATCACATTTTCTTCATTGGTAAGCTGGTCCAGAATCATATCATTCCCTCCCTCTTGAAAAAGATTTGTCCTCAAATCTGTTTTACCTGCAGTAAGAGGGACCAAGTCAGTAACCTTAAAGTTTAAAATCAGATTATACTCACCTTGCAAGCCTCTTTGATAGGCGTTGTTGCTGATTGGTTCTGTAATGTAGAAGGGACTGATCTGTTGGGTTATCCATACTCCTGATGCATACCTAAAACCTGATTCAAACTCATTGAAACACAACAAGTTAGCAAATGAAAATTTATCAAAGAGTAAGAGTCTTATCCCAAATCGGTTTTTGCTCGGTTTTGGATTGTAGGCTGCATCTGGGGGAGCTTCTTTGATGAGGATAAAACCAGAGATGTCTTCATGGTTATGCTGATCCAGATCAGGTGGTTTAAATCTCTTATCTTCCTCATGCTTGTTCTTTCTCCTTGTATGCTTCCAAGCTTCCTTATAATCTGCACATGGCTCTTTTGACAAAAACAAGTGCATCATATCTGTGTAATCAATACTAAAATAATTCTTGAAAACATGATCAATTACCTTAGCATGCTCACCTGGTCGCCATAGATAGGATTGAGATTTTCTGAACTCAGAAAAATTCAAACAAAGCACACAGAAGATCACCTGACTTGTAGAACCCATAACTCTTTCACCTGAGAAGCTTTGGACATGAATCCAATTCGACGTGAGACCCTGATGATTTAAGTTTCCATAGCAGTCGAGTTTGTTGATTAATTCCTTGTGGTTGCTGAGATATGATCCTCGGACTGCTCCTATGTCAAAGTTGGCGGCTAGACAGCTTCCAAGATTTGATTGTTGCATCTCCAACTTAGCCAAGGATCCATTCTTGATACTCTGATTATTACTATAGCCTCTCCTTTCGAAAAGTATAGCACTCAAAACTGTTTGACCTGTACCAATATAAAGCAAATCAGGTTTCATGCGTTTCTTTGAATCTAGATAATTACCTCGGGCTGATTTATTTGGAGATTGATGTAGACTGAGTCCATCTGGTGGTTTCTCTTTGATTTGAGAAGAAAACATGAGTTCTCCTCCTATTCCAGTAATCACTTCACCATTTACTCTAGTGAAATCTCCATCTCCACTCTTGGTTTGACAATCTCTGAAATGGTATTGAAGCTTTTGCAAATCTGGTGGCTTCCACACCTTGACATGATCAAGAAGCAAGGCATTTTGATCAGCTTCCAACTCTTTATTACCCCAACTGGTTCTACCACGAGCAGAGCACTCTCCAAGGATGATAAGTATGCTGGCATATGCTCCAGTTTTCCACAAGTAGAACCGTAACCTTCCACCCCAATCTGATATAAGCAGCTCACAGAATTTGGCTAAACCGATATGTCTTGCGGAATTGACAATATCTTGATGATCAGGAGGCCATTTGCTGCGTTTTCTTGTTTGTTGGATCCAGGAAAGAGTGGGTAACATTCTCCAATTGGTTTCGTAGTGAAACTCTTGCTGAGCTGAGACGTGCATCCCTTTAGCTTCAGAGGGTGAAAGATCACCAAAAACAATTGTTGTTGCTGCCGATTTCTTCTCAATCACTATGGGATTGTTCCTGTGATTCCACAACTCTCCTCCAGGCTCAAATACAACATGTTCCATGCCCAGTTCGTGTCTTGAAAGCTCTACTGCTCTGGTCTTGTTCCACACAAAAGGACTGATGAGAAAAGTACCCAAGAATGTCCTTTGGAAACCGTTTGAATCAGTGACAAATAGATGCTCTACTCCACTGTCTGATTTTGATGCCATGGGTGCCTCCTCTTCTATTACATCATGTTTGAAGAGAATCAGGTCGTCCTTGATGGGTTGATCATCTTTCTGAATGGTGATTGTTGGAATCTCGGTTTGATCTTCTTGAACTAGTGCAGCCAAGTCTGATTGTGAAACTGAGTCTGGTTCTGCATCTTTGAGTTCTGAGACAGTTGAGGAAGGCGCTTGGTTCTGTACTTCTAAGGATGGAGATATAGTCTTGGACTGTTTAAATTGTTTCTCCACATCCCTAAACGCTTGTGAAATTGCCTTCCTTATGCTATCTTCAAAGGAATGGGTTGATGTTTTGCTTGATGAAACCAGGTTACTATATGGACTTGATCTCTTGCTGTCTGGTTGTTTCTGAACTGATAATGAAGAACATAGCTTTGTCTCAGGCTGCTTTTGAATAACTTCCTTGTGGTACTGTCTTGGAACGTACTCTCTACGCATCAAAGCCCTCAGCTTAAGCCATGTTTCCACTGGTTCTTTTCCATCAAGTCTTCTGCACTTTACCAACTGATTCCACCATCTTAAAGCATGACCACAAAACTCAGCAGTAGCCATTTGAATCTTCTTTTTTTCAGCATAGTGTTGACTACTGAAAATCAACTCAATCTTCTTTTCCCACTTCACATAAGCTTCAGGATCAGCCTTGCCATGAAAAGAAGGAATTTGATATTTCAATCCAGCATGCTTCCAGTTTCTGTCCATCTGATCAAACTCCTTTTTCTTGTACTCATCTCTGGATGATCTGCCTTTCCTTTGCTGCTGTATGTCTTGTCTGAATTTTCTCAATTGATCTTTGCAGGCTTTATCCATACTGGCTGTGAATTCTTCAAGAAAAAGCTTTTCTTTCTTGCTGAGTTCTCCTTTTTGATCTCCTGGCATGGTACCTGAGACAAGAGAAAGACTAAGCCAGTAAATAGTTCTACAGAGAAAACAAACAACCAATTTGCAAAAATCAGAGATTCAAATTGAAGCTTAAAACTTTAGACAATTCTCAGAACAAATTCAAACTCAACCAATGATTTAAAGAGATCAAAACTAATCAGAACATAATTGAAATCTTAAGCCTATCAGATCAGATTGATTTCGAAACTAGAACACAAAAAATGGAGAGATAGATTTCGATTTCAGATTCAAGCACAGATTTTTCAAAACAAAAATATCAAAACGAAATCAATCAAACTTGCACTACACGGATCAGGTTTCAAAATATCAATCAACACACGATCAGAGATGATATGATAACAGATGATGAGATTTAGATCAAGCAAGAATAGATCTAAAACAATAAGAACAGATCGACTGCAATCAACAAACAGATTAAGATTAAGCAATCGGATAACTTGATAAACAAGGATCCGAACAGTCTAATACCCAAAACAAGATCTAATTAACCCAAATTCGATAGATTTCTTCACAAGGAACACAGATCAACACGAAATCAAAGAGTATATGAAGAGACTTCACCAGATTCGTGATCAAAAACACTTAGATCTAACAGATTTCAACAATAGAAACACATATCGATCAAAATCTCAACAGAATATGAAGAGATCAAATCGAAAACAGATAGAAATCAACACACTTCCCTTCCAGAGTTGCTCTGATACCACTTAATGAGATCCTAGGATGATGCTCTGGAACAGATGGGATAATCCTTGCAGAAACGAATCAAAAGACTCAAGCTTCTCAAGGTATGTGGATCGAATGGTGACACAAGAGGCTGCGGAAAGGCTTCTTGATACTCCTAGGCTTAGATCGGATATGACACACCTCTCTAAAGCCCTTGGGCGTTGGATATTACACACCAACAGACTGGATATTACACACCAGACACACTTCAACTCGCCAAAGACAAGAGAGAAGAGAGAAAAGGGTTTTTGATAAAAAGATTGCTTAATCATAAAGGGGGGTCACGACCAGAATATAAAGAGAGGCCCTTGTACATGCACAAGGTCTCGAAAATAGAAATAAAAATAAAGGGAACAGGCTCCCTTGGAAACTAAACAAAGACCAAGTTTTCGAAATTATTCAAAACATAAAACATAGGATAAAAATAACATAAGATAGATAATGTGGTTGGTCCGGGATCATCATCTAGGAGATGTGAAAGTAAACTTGTGGCCTCGTTAAAAACCTTCCTTTGGAAAACCCAGTGGGACAAAACCAAAGGTTAGGAAAAGAGCACACACAAGCTACTTGCTTAGATGATGATCAGCTTGAAGGTGGAGTAGCTTGAATTGTGATGAGTGTGTCTTGGTTGATCAAGCTGCAACCAAGACAATCTTCTTGCTTCCTTGACATCTTGAGTATTCCTCCATCAGCTTCATTGAGTTTCTTTGATCTGGAACAAGTGTTGGGACCTTCAGGAATGGCTAGGGCATCTTCATCTACAAGCTGGTCCATGATCACATTTTCTTCATTGGTAAGCTGGTCCAGAATCATATCAAGAAGGCACTCAGAATGAAAATGATCAGCCAGTACTTAGGAGAAGTACTAGGATCAAGAAGCCGGCTTCAAACTGGAACAACACCAGAGTCTACTTCAATGCAGAGGCAGTAGCTCACCCACCCAGTGGCGTGTGCTCCCTAGCTCACTATCCAGAAGAACATCAAGCCTTTGTGGGTTCATTGGATCAGGAATGGATACCAAGAACATATGCAGAAGCTATGGAAGATGATGAATGGAGGGAATCAGTGAATGATGAAATGGGAGCCATGGAGAGGAACAACACCTGGTATGAGACAGAGCTTCCAAAAGGAAAGAAAGCCGTGACCAGCAGACTCATACACACCATCAAGTATCTTGCAAATGGGAAGCCAGAAAGAAAGAAGACCAGATTGGTAGCAAGAGGATACACACAAGTTTATGGAGAAGACTATCTAGACACCTTTGCACCAGTGGCCAAGCTCCACACAATCCGGATTATCCTTTCATTGGCAGTAAATCAAGAGTGGGATCTTTGGCAAATGGATGTGAAGAATGCCTTCTTGCAAGGTGAACTAGAAGATGAGGTATATATGAGACCACCGCCGGGAATGGAAGAGATGGTGAAACCAGGGAATGTACTCAGACTCAGAAAAGCCATATATGGTTTGAAGCAATCACCAAGAGCTTGGTATCACAAGCTGAGCACTACACTGAATGGGAAAGGCTTTGTGAAGTCTCAAGCGGATCACACACTCTTCACTCTCACCAGCAAGCAAGGGATTGTTGTGATTCTAGTCTATGTGGATGATATCATCATCACTGGTTGTGACAAGGAGGGGATCAGTTCAACCAAGACCTTTCTTAAAGCCGCATTTGATATCAAAGACCTAGGAGAACTGAAGTACTTCCTCGGCATTGAGATGTGCAGATCAAAGGAAGGATTGTTCATGTCCCAAAGAAAGTATACCCTGGACATCTTAAAGGAGGCAGGAGATCTTGGAGGAAGACAAGCCAAGACACCACTTGAAGAAGGTTACAAGGTATTGCGAGAGGGGGAGTATGAAGATACTCCATTTGAAGACGTCAAGCAGTATAGAAGGATGGTTGGGAAGCTGATCTATCTAACCATCACTCGGCCAGATGTGTGCTTTGCAGTTAATCAAGTAAGCCAGCACATGCAAACTCCCAAGGTTCATCACTGGAACATGGTGGAGAGGATCCTAAGATACTTGAGAGAGGCGCCAGGTCAGGGTGTATGGATGGCTTGCAACAAGAACACTGAGGTGATAGGATACTGTGATGCAGATTGGGCTGGGGACAGAGTAGACAGAAGGTCAACCACCGGCTATTGTACATTCATTGGAGGGAATCTGGTCACTTGGAAGAGCAAGAAGCAGAAGGTGGTGTCTTGCTCAAGTGCAGAAGCAGAGTACAGATCAATGAGGAAGCTAACCAGTGAGCTTATCTGGATAAAGGGGCTTCTAGGCGACTTGGGAATTGAGATCACCACTCCCATGACCATGCATTGTGACAATCAAGCTGCAATACACATTGCATCCAACTCAGTCTTCCATGAGAGGACAAAACACATAGAAGTGGACTGTCACAAGGTGAGACAAGCAGTAGAACAGCAAGTGATCCTCCCATGCTATACAAGAAGTGAGGATCAGCTGGCTGACATCTTCACCAAGGCAGCCAGCAGCAAAGTTTGTGAGTCCATTCTTCCAAGACTTGGACTCATAAACCTTCCATGTCAATGATCCCCTCACCATGGAGTATTCTACTCTTTTTCCTTTGCTTGGTTTTTATCCCAAGTGGTTTTTCCAAGTAAAGGTTTTAATGAGGGAATGCTTCATGGATTTCCAAGCTTGACACTCACTACTGTCAAGCTTGAGGGGGAGTGTTGACATGAAGAATAAAGCAAGAAGATAGGAACTTGGAGAACAAGGCTGTCCGTACAACCTAAAAGTGACTTGCAAGGAAAGGAAGCAAGTCATGAGTTAACCAACTCGGTCAAGTGATTAAAAGATCTCCTAGTGAGTGGGAATGTCGACATGTATCCGTTGAAGAGAAGTGAGTGGAGGAGTCACGGGTGTGTCTAAGAGAAGAGAGAGGGAGCTGACCGTTGGGAGCTGTCACTATCCCTCTTGCTGAACGAGCCATCCGCGGATCTGCCTCCTCTTTGTTTATTCTTTCCCTTGTACTATCTTCTCATTGTTTATGCATTCTTGTATGTCTTTAAATACCCTGTCATGTGTAACAAATCAAGTAAGGAAACTTATTCTCCTTCTATTCTCTTTGTCACACTCTCACGGAAACTCTCTCCATCTCTTACTCTTCTCTCTTAATCTCTCCTTAATCTTCTAAAACTCTCATAAATCTCATAGGAGTTGGGATGAAGAAGTTATCCCGCTTTCTAATCAGGTGATTCCAGTTTCCCAGTTTAGGAATAGGACAGCTTCTTCGTCGTTCCAATTAAACCAGGATGAATCACTTTGTCAGAAGCTTGATTTGGATACATAAAATGGTGGAGAAACATCAGGAAGTTGAATAAATCTCATAGGAGTTGGGATGAAGAAGTTATCCCACTTTCTAATCAGGTGATTCCAGTTTCCCAGTTTGGGAATAGGACAGCTTCTTCGTCGTTCCAATCAAGCCAGGATGAATCACTTTGTAAGAAGCTTGATTTGGATACATAAAGTGTTGGAGAATCACCAGGAAGTTGAATAAATCTCATAGGAGTTGGGATGAAGAAGTTATCACACTTTCTAATCAGGTGATTCCAGTTTCCCAGTTTGGGAATAGGACACCTTCTTCGTCGTTCCAATCAAACCAGGATGAATCACTTTGTAAGAAGCTTGATTTGGATACATAAAGTGTTGGAGAATCACCAGGAAGTTGAATAAATCTCATAGGAGTTGGGATGAAGAAGTTATCCCGCTTTCTAATCAGGTGATTCCAGTTTCCCAATTTGGGAATATGACAGCTTCTTCGTCGTTCCAATCAAACCAGGATGAATCACTTTGTAAGAAGCTTGATTTGGATACATAAAATGGTGGAGAATCACCAGGAAGTTGAATAAATCTCATAGGAGTTGGGGTGAAGAAGTTATCCCACTTTCTAATCAGGTGATTCCAGTTTCCCAGTTTGGGAATATGACACCTTCTTCGTCGTTCCAATCAAACCAGGATGAATCACTTTGTAAGAAGCTTGATTTGGATACATAAAGTGTTGGAGAATCACCAGGAAGTTGAATAAATCTCATAGGAGTTGGGATGAAGAAGTTATCCCGCTTTCTAATCAGGTGATTCCAGTTTCCCAGTTTGGGAATAGGACAGCTTCTTCGTCGTTCCCATCAAACCAGGATGAATCACTTTGTAAGAAGCTTGATTTAGATACATAAAATGGTGGAGAATCACCAGGAAGTTGAATAAATCTCATAGGAGTTGGGGTGAAGAAGTTATCCCACTTTCTAATCAGGTGATTCCAGTTTCCCAGTTTGGGAATAGGACACCTTCTTCGCCGTTCCAATCAAACCAGGATGAATCACTTTGTAAGAAGCTTGATTTGGATACATAAAGTGTTGGAGAATCACCAGGAAGTTGAATAAATCTCATAGGAGTTGGGATGAAGTGAGAGTTTTATAGGATTTATGTGAGAGTTTAAGGAAGATTTGTGAAGAGATTTAGAGAAGAACTAGGTTGAACCGTGAGAGAGAGAGAGAGATTGACAAAGAGAATAATAGAGAACTCTTTTCCCTTGAATGATTTGTTTATGGGAACAACCCATTTATAGAATTCATACAGCAAGATGTCGACATTAAGGAAACAATAAACAAAGAAGTTAAGACAGAGGAGAGATGGGCAAAGTGGTCCTGGATAGTGACAGGTCCTAACGGGTGGGAAGACTTTGAATCCTTAACCAGACCCGTGACCTGCACTCTCAACGGTTCCCCACTTCCCTTAGGCGATTCCAAACATTCTTCTTGCCTTCTTCTCTTCTACATCAGTCACTCTTATGTCTTGCACTCCAAGTTAGGGTTGTCTTGTACGGACAGACTTGTCTAGCAAGGTAAGTTGAGTGATTGCTTGATCCGGATGTAATTGTTCCCCTCTTGCTTCTTACTTCATTCTCCTCTCTTTATTGCTTCATGTCAACACTCCCCCTCAAGCTTGACAGTGGTGATTGTCAAGCTTGGAAACCATGAAGCATTCCCTCATTAAAACCTTTACTTGGAAAAACCACTTGGGATAAAAACCAAGCAAAGGAAAAAGAGTAGAATACTCCATGGTGAGGGGATTATTGACATGGGAGGTTTATGAGTCCAAGTCTTGGAAGAATGGACTCACAAACTTTGCTACTGGCCGCCTTGGTGAAGATGTCAGCCAGCTGATCCTCACTTCTTGTATAACATGGGAGAATCACTTGCTGCTCTACTGCTTGTCTTACCTTGTGGCAGTCCACTTCTATGTGTTTTGTCCTCTCATGGAAGACTGAGTTGGATGCAATGTGTATTGCGGCTTGGTTGTCACAATGCATGGTCATGGGAGTTTTGATCTCAATTCCCAAGTCGCCTAGAAGCCCTTTTATCCAGATAAGCTCACTGGTTAGCTTCCTCATTGATCTGTACTCTGCTTCTGCACTAGAGCAAGACACTACCTTCTGTTTCTTGCTCTTCCAAGTGACCAGATTTCCTCCAATGAATGTACAATAGCCGGTGGTTGATCTTCTGTCTATTCTGTCCCCAGCCCAATCTGCATCACAGTATCCTATCACCTCAGTGTTCTTGTTGCAAGCCATCCATACACCCTGACCTGGTGCCTCTCTCAAGTATCTTAGTATCCTCTCCACCATGTTCCAGTGATGAACCTTGGGAGTTTGCATATGTTGGCTTACTTGATTAACTGCAAAGCACACATCTGGCCGAGTGATGGTTAGATAGATCAGCTTCCCAACCATCCGTCTATATTGTTTGACATCTTCAAATGGAGTATCTTCATACTCCCCCTCTCGCAATACCTTGTAACCTTCTTCAAGTGGTGTCTTGGCTTGTCTTCCTCCAAGATCTCCTGCCTCCTTTAAGATGTCCAGGGTATACTTTCTTTGGGACATGAACAATCCTTCCTTTGATCTGCACATCTCAATGCCGAGGAAGTACTTCAGTTCTCCTAGGTCTTTGATATCAAATGCGGCTTTAAGAAAGGTCTTGGTTGAACTGATCCCCTCCTTGTCACAACCAGTGATGATGATATCATCCACATAGACTAGAATCACAACAATCCCTTGCTTGCTGGTGAGAGTGAAGAGTGTGTGATCCGCTTGAGACTTCACAAAGCCTCTCCCATTCAGTGTAGTGCTCAGCTTGTGATACCAAGCTCTTGGTGATTGTTTCAAACCATATATGGCTTTTCTGAGTCTGAGTACATTCCCTGGTTTCACCATCTCTTCCATTCCCGGCGGTGGTCTCATATATACCTCATCTTCTAGTTCACCTTGCAAGAAGGCATTCTTCACATCCATTTGCCAAAGATCCCACTCTTGATTTACTGCCAATGAAAGGATAATCCGGATTGTGTGAAGCTTGGCCACTGGTGCAAAGGTGTCTAGATAGTCTTCTCCATAAACTTGTGTGTATCCTCTTGCTACCAATCTGGTCTTTTTTCTTTCTGGCTTTCCATTTGCAAGATACTTGATAGTGTGTATGAGTCTGCTGGTCACGGCTTTCTTTCCTTTTGGAAGCTCTGTCTCATACCAGGTGTTGTTCCTCTCCATGGCTCCCATTTCATCATTCACTGATTCCCTCCATTCATCATCTTCCATAGCTTCTGCATATGTTCTTGGTATCCATTCCTGATCCAATGAGCCCACAAAGGCTTGATGTTCTTCTGGATAGTGAGCTAGGGAGCACACGCCACTGGGTGGGTGAGCTACTGCCTCTGCATTGAAGTAGACTCTGGTGTTGTTCCAGTTTGAAGCCGGCTTCTTGATCCTAGTACTTCTCCTAAGTACTGGCTGATCATTTTCATTCTGAGTGCCTTCTCCACCTTCCAAGTTCTGATTCTGATCCTCCACTTCCTCCTCTTGGTCATGGTGCTCTTCTTGATCATGAACTTCCTCAGATACAGGTGGTTCACCCTGATTTCCCCCCTCAGGATCAAGGGGAGCAGCTTCTTGGATCTCAACTTCATCTGTAGTTGTCTCGGTTTGCTCTTCAGACCGGCTTGATCCTCCCACATTATCTGATCCTGCTTGTCCCGGCTCTTCCATAGGTAAGCTGACCCCAAGTCTCCTCATGACTTGTCTGAGATTGGCTGCTCTATCTGATGCGGATTGAGACAAGTTCTCCAGCTCATTCCAATCCTTGTTGTTGTAGTACCCTCTGGTTTCTACAAACTTCACATCTCTAGATACCAAGACTCTCCTAGTCTCTGGTTCATAGCACTTATAGCCCTTCTGGTTTGGTGAATACCCAATGAACATAGCTCTTGTGCTCTTAGCCTCCAGTTTGTTCCTCAGTTCTCCTGGTTTCAAAACAAAACAAAGGCACCCAAACACACGCATATGATCAATAGATGGTTTAGCTTTGTTCAATACCTCAAATGGAGAGCAGTCTTGTAGAACTCTGGTAGGAATGCGGTTGATCAGGTAGCATGCAGTTAGGACCGCATCACCCCAAAAGCTCTTTGGGACACTAGTATGGAACATCATGCTCCTAGTGACCTCCATGAGATGCCTGTTCTTCCTCTCGGCCACACCATTTTGTTGGGGAGTGTATGGACAGCTGGTTTGATGAATCACACCTTGTTTGGCTAGATGAGCTTTGAATGCATTGCTGGTGTACTCTCCTCCATTATCTGATCTCAAAATCTTAACTTTGGCATTATAATGGTTAGAGACATATGTTTCAAAGTTTATAAATGCATCTAAGACCCTATCCTTTGATTGTAAGAGAGTGATCCATGTGTACTTGGATTTCTCATCAATAAAGGTCACAAAATACTTGTGATGTTCTCTAGAAAGACATGGAGCTGTCCATACATCCGAGTGGATTAAATCAAAGCAGTGTTCATAGATTGTACTAGACTTGGGAAATACAGTTTTGCAATGTTTTCCTAAGATACAAGCTTCACAATCTTGCTGGAATGAAATACTAGGCAACATGATGTTCAAGGCACGAGAATGAGGATGTCCTAATCTAGCATGCCACATTACATCTTTAGGGAAATTAAAACTTGAATTGAAAGCAACAGATAGATCGGATGCAAGCTTAGTGTCTTCTAGCAAGTACAGGTTTCCCTTGCTCACACCTTTGCCAAGCAACCTACATGAGTCAATATCCTGAAAGTAGACATCATCAGGCGTAAATATAACATTGCAATTCAAGTCATTGGTCACCCTTTTCACAGATAATAGATTAGAAGTGAAACTAGGCATGTAGAAAGCTTTGGATTCTTTCTCAAATAATTTAAGTTCCCCTATGCCTTTAATTGGAACCTTGTTACCATCAGCTATCATAACATTTCCTACTGCAGGAGTGATATTTTTAATCAAATTTAAATCACTAATCATGTGATG
This sequence comes from Brassica napus, assembly GCF_020379485.1. Classification (NCBI taxonomy): domain Eukaryota; kingdom Viridiplantae; phylum Streptophyta; class Magnoliopsida; order Brassicales; family Brassicaceae; genus Brassica; species Brassica napus. Next base: position 124,519 of record NW_026014915.1, read on the forward strand.
AGAGGCTCCTGAGTCTATGACTAAGGGTTTAACTCTATCAGATTCATGAGCAACTTGAAACGCCGTGAATAAACTCCTAGGCAATTGATATGATGCACTAAGGGAGGAACCAAGAGTTTTACCAGACTCCTTGAGAGCTTTGATGAGTGCCTCAATGTCAGATTTCTTGATGGACTCATCCTGGTTTCCCTTGCCCTCATGAGTGCGGTAGGCCGTGGAAGCTTCTCCTACATCACCTGAGTAGTTTGCCCGACCATCAGTCTTGAACTTAGCCGGTTTGAGGTGTGGGTGAAGTATCCAGCACTTGTCCTTGCCGTGACCCTTCCTCTTGCAATGATCACACACCCACACTTTCTTTTCCTCCGGCTTGTAGTACCCTTTGTTGGCTACTCCGGCAGGTTTGCTCTCGGCTCCTTCAGCTTGATTGGCCATCACTAGCTCTCCCTTTCTCTTAAAGAGACCCACTGAGCCGTGCTCCTTCTGAATCTCAGCACACACTTCATCTAGAGATGGAAGCTCCTTGTTCCTCAGTATGTGCCTAATAAGGTCATCATACCCTGGGTTGAGAGTGAGCAGCAAGGCAAAGACCTTATCTTGCTCCCTTCTTTCATGTAGAACATCCGGATCAACTGTTGCGGGTCTGAGCATCTCTAGCTCAGCCCATAGAGACCGGAACTTCCCAAAATGAGCATCAAAGTCTGTGTCCTCTTGACTTAGAGAATTGATTGCTCCTTTTACTTCATACACCTTGCTGATGTTGGATTTGTTGGCATACACCTTCTTGAGAGTATCCCACAGCTCCTTGGAAGTTTCACAGAATGCATAAGCCTCTTGGAGAGAAGGGGCGAGGCTATTCTGGATGATAGACAACACCATGAGGTCCTCCTGACCTTTCTTCTTATCCCCAGCATCCGCAACCACCACTTCTTTGCCATCCTCTCCTAGGACAGTCTTCTTGGTGGGGCGGCCTTCTTCAACAATCTCCCAAAGACCTCTGCCTCCGAGAGCTGTTTTGGCAAGTCTTGCCCATGTCAGGTAGTTAGGACCCTTGAGAGTAACTGGTATCATTACCATCTTTGGGTTCTCGGAGGTATCCATCAAGAGAGAAAGAGAAACGAAAGTTTTGGATGAACTTTGCTACTTTTGGCAAATTCTGGAAATGAGATTGAAGAACACCTCAAGAACAGGATGAACTTTGCCAAAAATAGAAATAAAACACAGAGAGTTCGCGGAAGAAAAAGAGATTTAGGTCTCAAGAGCACAGCTGCTCTGATACCATGAGAGTTTTATAGGATTTATGTGAGAGTTTAAGGAAGATTTGTGAAGAGATTAGAGAAGAACTAGGTTGAACCGTGAGAGAGAGAGAGAGATTGACAAAGAGAATAATAGAGAACTCTTTTCCCTTGAATGATTTGTTTATGGGAACAACCCATTTATAGAATTCATACAGCAAGATGTCGACATTAAGGAAACAATAAACAAAGAAGTTAAGACAGAGGAGAGATGGGCAAAGTGGTCCTGGATAGTGACAGGTCCTAACGGGTGGGAAGACTTTGAATCCTTAACCAGACCCGTGACCTGCACTCTCAACGGTTCCCCACTTCCCTTAGGCGATTCCAAACATTCTTCTTGCCTTCTTCTCTTCTACATCAGTCACTCTTATGTCTTGCACTCCAAGTTAGGGTTGTCTTGTACGGACAGACTTGTCTAGCAAGGTAAGTTGAGTGATTGCTTGATCCGGATGTAATTGTTCCCCTCTTGCTTCTTACTTCATTCTCCTCTCTTTATTGCTTCATGTCAACATGAAGAAGTTATCCCGCTTTCTAATCAGGTGATTCCAGTTTCCCAGTTTGGGAATAGGACAGCTTCTTCGTCGTTCCAATCAAACCAGGATGAATCACTTTGTCAGAAGCTTGATTTGGATACATAAAGTGGTGGAGAAACACCAGGAAGTTGAATAAATCTCATAGGAGTTGGGATGAAGAAGTTATCCCACTTTCAAATCAGGTGATTCCAGTTTCCCAGTTTGGGAATAGGACAGCTTCTTCGTCGTTCCAATCAAACCAGGATGAATCACTTTGTAAGAAGCTTGATTTGGATACATAAAGTGTTGGAGAATCACCAGGAAGTTGAATAAATCTCATAGGAGTTGGGATGAAGAAGTTATCCCACTTTCAAATCAGGTGATTCCAGTTTCCAGTTTGGGAATAGGACAGCTTCTTCGTCGTTCCAATCAAACCAGGATGAATCACTTTGTAAGAAGCTTGATTTGGATACATAAAGTGTGGAGAATCACCAGGAAGTTGAATAAATCTCATAGGAGTTGGGATGAAGAAGTTATCCCACTTTCTAATCAGGTGATTCCAGTTTCCCAGTTTGGGAATAGGACAGCTTCTTCGTCGTTCCAATCAAACCAGGATGAATCACTTTGTAAGAAGCTTGATTTGGATACATAAAGTGTTGGAGAATCACCAGGAAGTTGAATAAATCTCATAGGAGTTGGGATGAAGAAGTTATCCCACTTTCTAATCAGGTGATTCCAGTTTCCCAGTTTGGGAATAGGACAGCTTCTTCGTCGTTCCAATCAAACCAGGATGAATCACTTTGTAAGAAGCTTGATTTGGATACATAAAGTGTTGGAGAATCACCAGGAAGTTGAATAAATCTCATAGGAGTTGGGATGAAGAAGTTATCCCACTTTCAAATCAGGTGATTCCAGTTTCCCAGTTTGGGAATAGGACAGCTTCTTCGTCGTTCCAATCAAACCAGGATGAATCACTTTGTAAGAAGCTTGATTTGGATACATAAAGTGTTGGAGAATCACCAGGAAGTTGAATAAATCTCATAGGAGTTGGGATGAAGAAGTTATCCCACTTTCTAATCAGGTGATTCCAGTTTCCCAGTTTGGGAATAGGCAGCTTCTTCGTCGTTCCAATCAAACCAGGATGAATCACTTTGTAAGAAGCTTGATTTGGATACATAAAGTGGTGGAGAATCACCAGGAAGTTGAATAAATCTCATAGGAGTTGGGATGAAGAAGTTATCCCACTTTCTAATCAGGTGATTCCAGTTTCCCAGTTTGGGAATAGGACAGCTTCTTCGTCGTTCCAATCAAACCAGGATGAATCACTTTGTAAGAAGCTTGATTTGGATACATAAAGTGTTGGAGAATCACCAGGAAGTTGAATAAATCTCATAGGAGTTGGGATGAAGAAGTTATCCCACTTTCAAATCAGGTGATTCCAGTTTCCCAGTTTGGGAATAGGACAGCTTCTTCGTCGTTCCAATCAAACCAGGATGAATCACTTTGTAAGAAGCTTGATTTGGATACATAAAGTGGTGGAGAATCACCAGGAAGTTGAATAAATCTCATAGGAGTTGGGATGAAGAAGTTATCCCACTTTCTAATCAGGTGATTCCAGTTTCCCAGTTTGGGAATAGGACAGCTTCTTCGTCGTTCCAATCAAACCAGGATGAATCACTTTGTAAGAAGCTTGATTTGGATACATAAAGTGTTGGAGAATCACCAGGAAGTTGAATAAATCTCATAGGAGTTGGGATGAAGAAGTTATCCCACTTTCAAATCAGGTGATTCCAGTTTCCCAGTTTGGGAATAGGACAGCTTCTTCGTCGTTCCAATCAAACCAGGATGAATCACTTTGTAAGAAGCTTGATTTGGATACATAAAGTGTTGGAGAATCACCAGGAAGTTGAATAAATCTCATAGGAGTTGGGATGAAGAAGTTATCCCACTTTCTAATCAGGTGATTCCAGTTTCCCAGTTTGGGAATAGGACAGCTTCTTCGTCGTTCCAATCAAACCAGGATGAATCACTTTGTAAGAAGCTTGATTTGGATACATAAAGTGGTGGAGAATCACCAGGAAGTTGAATAAATCTCATAGGAGTTGGGATGAAGAAGTTATCCCACTTTCAAATCAGGTGATTCCAGTTTCCCAGTTTGGGAATAGGACAGCTTCTTCGTCGTTCCAATCAAACCAGGATGAATCACTTTGTAAGAAGCTTGATTTGGATACATAAAGTGTTGGAGAATCACCAGGAAGTTGAATAAATCTCATAGGAGTTGGGATGAAGAGTTATCCCACTTTCAAATCAGGTGATTCCAGTTTCCCAGTTTGGGAATAGGACAGCTTCTTCGTCGTTCCAATCAAACCAGGATGAATCACTTTGTAAGAAGCTTGATTTGGATACATAAAGTGTTGGAGAATCACCAGGAAGTTGAATAAATCTCATAGGAGTTGGGATGAAGAAGTTATCCCACTTTCTAATCAGGTGATTCCAGTTTCCCAGTTTGGGAATAGGACAGCTTCTTCGTCGTTCCAATCAAACCAGGATGAATCACTTTGTAAGAAGCTTGATTTGGATACATAAAGTGTTGGAGAATCACCAGGAAGTTGAATAAATCTCATAGGAGTTGGGATGAAGAAGTTATCCCACTTTCTAATCAGGTGATTCCAGTTTCCCAGTTTGGGAATAGGACAGCTTCTTCGTCGTTCCAATCAAACCAGGATGAATCACTTTGTAAGAAGCTTGATTTGGATACATAAAGTGTGGAGAATCACCAGGAAGTTGAATTAATCTCATAGGAGTTGGGATGAATGAGTTATCCCACTTTCAAATCAGGTGATTCCAGTTTCCCAGTTTGGGAATAGGACAGCTTCTTCGTCGTTCCAATCAAACCAGGATGAATCACTTTGTAAGAAGCTTGATTTGGATACATAAAGTGTTGGAGAATCACCAGGAAGTTGAATAAATCTCATAGGAGTTGGGATGAAGAAGTTATCCCACTTTCTAATCAGGTGATTCCAGTTTCCCAGTTTGGGAATAGGACAGCTTCTTCGTCGTTCCAATCAAACCAGGATGAATCACTTTGTAAGAAGCTTGATTTGGATACATAAAGTGGTGGAGAATCACCAGGAAGTTGAATAAATCTCATAGGAGTTGGGATGAAGAAGTTATCCCACTTTCTAATCAGGTGATTCCAGTTTCCCAGTTTGGGAATAGGACAGCTTCTTCGTCGTTCCAATCAAACCAGGATGAATCACTTTGTAAGAAGCTTGATTTGGATACATAAAGTGTTGGAGAATCACCAGGAAGTTGAATAATCTCATAGGAGTTGGGATGAAGAAGTTATCCCACTTTCAAATCAGGTGATTCCAGTTTCCCAGTTTGGGAATAGGACAGCTTCTTCGTCGTTCCAATCAAACCAGGATGAATCACTTTGTAAGAAGCTTGATTTGGATACATAAAGTGGTGGAGAATCACCAGGAAGTTGAATAAATCTCATAGGAGTTGGGATGAAGAAGTTATCCCACTTTCTAATCAGGTGATTCCAGTTTCCCAGTTTGGGAATAGGACAGCTTCTTCGTCGTTCCAATCAAACCAGGATGAATCACTTTGTAAGAAGCTTGATTTGGATACATAAAGTGTTGGAGAATCACCAGGAAGTTGAATAAATCTCATAGGAGTTGGGATGAAGAAGTTATCCCACTTTCAAATCAGGTGATTCCAGTTTCCCAGTTTGGGAATAGGACAGCTTCTTCGTCGTTCCAATCAAACCAGGATGAATCACTTTGTAAGAAGCTTGATTTGGATACATAAAGTGTTGGAGAATCACCAGGAAGTTGAATAAATCTCATAGGAGTTGGGATGAAGAAGTTATCCCACTTTCTAATCAGGTGATTCCAGTTTCCCAGTTTGGGAATAGGACAGCTTCTTCGTCGTTCCAATCAAACCAGGATGAATCACTTTGTAAGAAGCTTGATTTGGATACATAAAGTGTTGGAGAATCACCAGGAAGTTGAATAAATCTCATAGGAGTTGGGATGAAGAAGTTATCCCACTTTCAAATCAGGTGATTCCAGTTTCCCAGTTTGGGAATAGGACAGCTTCTTCGTCGTTCCAATCAAACCAGGATGAATCACTTTGTAAGAAGCTTGATTTGGATACATAAAGTGTTGGAGAATCACCAGGAAGTTGAATAAATCTCATAGGAGTTGGGATGAAGAAGTTATCCCACTTTCAAATCAGGTGATTCCAGTTTTCCAGTTTGGGAATATGACAGCTTCTTCGTCGTTCCAATCAAACCAGGATGAATCACTTTGTAAGAAGCTTGATTTGGATACATAAAGTGTTGGAGAATCACCAGGAAGTTGAATTAATCTCATAGGAGTTGGGATGAAGAAGTTATCCCACTTTCTAATCAGGTGATTCCAGTTTCCCAGTTTGGGAATAGGACAGCTTCTTCGTCGTTCCAATCAAACCAGGATGAATCACTTTGTAAGAAGCTTGATTTGGATACATAAAGTGTTGGAGAATCACCAGGAAGTTGAATAAATCTCATAGGAGTTGGGATGAAGAAGTTATCCCACTTTCTAATCAGGTGATTCCAGTTTCCCAGTTTGGGAATAGGACAGCTTCTTCGTCGTTCCAATCAAACCAGGATGAATCACTTTGTAAGAAGCTTGATTTGGATACATAAAGTGTTGGAGAATCACCAGGAAGTTGAATTAATCTCATAGGAGTTGGGATGAATGAGTTATCCCACTTTCAAATCAGGTGATTCCAGTTTTCCAGTTTGGGAATAGGACAGCTTCTTCGTCGTTCCAATCAAACCAGGATGAATCACTTTGTAAGAAGCTTGATTTGGATACATAAAGTGTTGGAGAATCACCAGGAAGTTGAATAAATCTCATAGGAGTTGGGATGAAGAAGTTATCCCCTTTCTAATCAGGTGATTCCAGTTTCCCAGTTTGGGAATAGGACAGCTTCTTCGTCGTTCCAATCAAACCAGGATGAATCACTTTGTAAGAAGCTTGATTTGGATACATAAAGTGGTGGAGAATCACCAGGAAGTTGAATAAATCTCATAGGAGTTGGGATGAAGAAGTTATCCCACTTTCTAATCAGGTGATTCCAGTTTCCCAGTTTGGGAATAGGACAGCTTCTTCGTCGTTCCAATCAAACCAGGATGAATCACTTTGTAAGAAGCTTGATTTGGATACATAAAGTGTTGGAGAATCACCAGGAAGTTGAATAAATCTCATAGGAGTTGGGATGAATGAGTTATCCCACTTTCAAATCAGGTGATTCCAGTTTTCCAGTTTGGGAATAGGACAGCTTCTTCGTCGTTCCAATCAAACCAGGATGAAACACTTTGTAAGAAGCTTGATTTGGATACATAAAGTGTTGGAGAATCACCAGGAAGTTGAATTAATCTCATAGGAGTTGGGATGAAGAAGTTATCCCACTTTCTAATCAGGTGATTCCAGTTTCCCAGTTTGGGAATAGGACAGCTTCTGTTGAGTTGAGCTGAGTATATGTATGAAGAGCTAAGGAGTTGAAGAGGAAAGGAGATGAGGAAGCTTAAGGGAGTTTAGGGAGAGCATGGTACGGACGTCCGTACAAGGCCGTACAAGCCGTACAGTCCGTACCATCCAAGCCTCAACCTAAACTTACCTTGCACAAGTGAAACGGTAACTATGGAAGAGTTACTCAAGTGGAGAAGGATCAGACCGTTTAAGGGATAAGGGACGCGCATTGCCAGGCTGGGACAGGCTGGAAAGCTAAAGCAACTTTAGTCCAAGATGCCATAAGCGTGTGATGCCTCTTAGTGGCTAATTTGAATCCTTTACCTTGACTTCACATGCTTACTCCTTAACCTTGCGCTTTGTAAACCCTAGTAGCTCTCCTATATATTGTAACTCATCAACACTAATAAAGATTATGCAGTTTGAGTCTCTCTAATCTCTTAGACACTATGGTTCTCTCTTAGACTCTAAACGTTTCTCAAAGTTACTTAGTCTTTCATAATCTCTTCTAAACTTCACCTAAAACTCTCACTTACATTCTAGTTACTCTAAAGATCTCTTAATCTCATATGGTATCATAGCCAGGTTCATTAGAATCTGGGGTTTGATCTTTAGAGAGTTACAAGGCTTTGAAGCTACACGCGAGTAGCTTTGAAGGTATTGGAGCTGCGCTACGTTCTGTGTTTGTGCGTGACTCAAGACTCAAGGTTGGTGTGTGTACGTGATTCAAGACTCAAGATTTCATCAGATTCAAGCTGTTCAAGTCAAGCTGAGTAAAGATGGAGCATGGGTTAAGCATGAGGATGAAGGTGGCGGTTACTTTCAAGGGTAGCAACTACCTTGTGTGGTCTCGGATGGTGAAGACTGCGGTGGGGAGTAAGGGTTTGTGGGGGCACATCACAACAGGGGAGGCTCCGAAACTCATTACTCAGGGAGGAGATCAAGAAGAGGTCTCCAATGAAGCGGCTGTGGAGAAATGGCAACAAGAAGACATGCTGGTGATGACGGTTCTACACGCATCTTTGGACCCAGCTATCTTGGATGCTTACAGCTACTGTGAATCAGCCAAAGAGCTGTGGGACACGCTGAAGAAGGTGTATGGGAACACTTCCAACCTCAGCCGTGTGTTTGAAGTGAAGCTAGCGATCAACCGTCTTGCACAAGAGGACATGGAGTTCACTAAGCACTTGGGGAGGTTCAGGTCCTTATGGTCAGAGCTGGAGATGCTGAGGCCGAGCACAACTGATCCAGATCAGCTGAATGAGAGGCGCGAGCAAGACAAGGTCTTTGGGTTGCTTCTCACATTGAACCCGGCCTACACTCAACTCATTCAGCACATGTTGAGGTCAGACAATCTTCCGGACCTTGAGGAGGTGTGTGCGCAAATCCAAAGGGAGCAGGGATCTATGGGGTTGTTTGGAGGAAAGGGGGAGCTCTCTCTTGCCAATCAAGCAGCTCATGAGGACTCAACCGAGGCTCCACAAGCAAACAAGGCATCTCACGGGAAGTATGAGGACAGGAAGTTCAATGGCAACTGTGATCATTGCAAGAAGCATGGTCATAAGAAGAGCCAATGCTGGATACTTCACCCACACCTCAAGCCGGCCAAGTTCATGAAGGAGCGTGAGGGAAGGGCAAATGTGACTGAAGGCTCAAGTGGAGCTGGCACCAGCAAGATGAGTGAAGTGGATGGGCTTGGAGGCAATGATGGGAATGGGAAGTCTCTTGTGGCTTACACTGGCGCCTCAAGCTCACGCAGCAATGATGACTACATCAAGAGATCAGACCTTGATGCACTCTTCAAAATGCTAAAGGAAAACGGTAACACTTATGGTTATTCCTTTGGAGCTTCTATGATTGCATATAAGGATGATCACTTGATTAGAGAACTAGTAGAACGGTTAGAAACTAGAAATGAGTATAGAAGTGCCCACATTGCTAGAACTGATAGGATGCATCCATTACTTAGTAATCTATGTCATAATGCTAAACGAGTAGGTAAACCATTGATTGTTGATTCTGGTGCATCACATCATATGATAAGTGATGAGAACTTGATTAAGGATATAGAACCTACACATGGGCATGTGATGATAGCAAATGGGGATAAGATACCTATTAGAGGAATAGGAAAGCTTAAGTTGTTTAACAAAGAATCTAGAGCTTTTTACATGCCTGAATTCACATCAAACCTATTATCTGTGAAGAAATGTACTAATGATTTACAATGCAATGTTATCTTTAGTCCTAATGATGTGAAGTTTCAGGATATTGAGAGCAGCAGATTGATTGGGAAAGGGGTGACTAAGGGAGATCTCTATATGCTTGAAGAACTCACTTCTGTTCCTGATTATAGTTGCTCATTTACTTCTGCTTCTTTGTTGAATAAAAATGCATTGTGGCATGCTAGAGTAGGACACCCTCATGTTAAAGCTTTGAACTTAATGGTACCAGGTGTTGTGTTTGAGAACAAAGATTGTGAAGCTTGTATTTTAGGCAAGCATTGTAGAACTGTGTTTCAAAAGTCTACTACTATCTATGATAACTGCTTTGATTTAATTCATTCTGATGTGTGGACTGCCCCTTGCTTATCTAGAGATAGTTATAAGTACTTTGTCACATTCATTGATGAAAAATCCAAATACACCTGGTTAACCTTAATTCAGACCAAAGATAGGGTACTTGATGCATTTAGGAACTTTCAAACTTATGTAACTAACCATTATCATGCTAAGATTAAAATTTTGAGATCAGATAATGGAGGAGAGTACACAAGTCATGCATTCAAGGAACACTTATCACAACATGGGATCCTACATCAAACAAGCTGTCCGTATACTCCACAGCAAAATGGAGTGGCTGAGAGGAAGAATAGGCACCTCATGGAAGTGGCAAGGTCTCTGATGTTTCAGAGTAATGTTCCAAAGAGATTCTGGAGTGATGCGTATCACTTTTAGGATTGAGTAGAGTAATCTGAGTGAATAAGAAAGACTAGAAGTGATTTAGAAGAGATTTGAGTATAAAATGAGATTAAGAGTCTAGTATAGAACCATTGAGAGACAAAGAGACTAAGAGAGACTCATAACTTTCTTACTTTGATTAATGACATGAGTTTACAATATATAGAGAGGCGACATTAGAGACTAGGGTTTAGGAAACTACACTATTACAAGGGATAAGCTTTTGCTTTAATTCAAATGATCCAATAAGCTTCCTCCTTAAGGATAAGGTTCCTTTTGCTTTATGCCAACCGCGGACAGGCTGTCATGTGCGCTCCCTTCTTCCTTTTGCAACAGTCTGATCAGATAAGGTTAAGCAAGGCTTCTTCTCAACACACAAAGTTACCTAAGTAACTTTGGTTCACCGAGGTCAAGTTACCTTGCCCAATCTGTACGGCCTAGTACGGCTTCTGTACGGCCTTGCCCAATCCTCTCCTAACTCCATTTCCCTTAGCTCCTCAAGTCATCTCTCCTCATATACTGAACTCATCTTAACACTCCCCCTCAAGCTTAGCTTTGTGAAAGTCTAAGCTTGGACAGCCATGAGATCTTCCTCATTAAAAACCTCACTAAGGAAAACCCATTGGGATAAAACCTTAATGAGGGAAAAAGAGTAAAGATCTCACAGCTAAGGGGATCAGCTCCTTCTCTTCCCAAGATCTATGAGTCCCAATCTAATGTGAATGGACTCCATAGTCTTTTGTCTTGCTGCCTTGGTGAACACATCAGCCAACTGATCTTCACTTCTCGTATAGCAAGGTAAGATCACTCCAAGCACAATCATCTGTCTCACCTTGTGGCAATCAACCTCAATGTGCTTGGTTCTCTCATGGAACACCGAGTTGGATGCAATGTGAATGGCAGCTTGATTGTCACAATGCATTGTCATTGGAGTGGCTTGATCAATCTCCAAGTGCTTCAAGATGCCTTTGATCCATACCAACTCGTTTGTAAGTTTCAGCATGGCTCTATACTCAGCTTCAGCACTTGAACATGACACCACCTTCTGCTTCTTGCTTTTCCAAGTCACCAAGTTGCCTCCAATGAATGTGCAATAGCCGGTTGTTGATCTCCTGTCGGCTCTATCTCCTGCCCAATCAGCATCACAATAGCCCACCACTTCTGTGCTTCCATTGCACCCCATCCATACTCCTTGATCCGGCGAGCCATTTAGATACATCAGCAGTCTCTCCACCATACGCCAGTGATGTTCCTTGGGAAGCTGCATGTGTTGGCTCACCTGATTCACAGCAAAACATATATCAGGCCTTGTAATGGTAAGGTAAATCAATTTGCCAACAAGTGTTCTATAGAGTTTAGGATCATGAAATGGCTTGCTGTCTTCAATCTCCCCCTCTCTTGGTACTTTGTAGCCATCCTCCATTGGCATCCTTGCTGTCTTGCCTCCATAAGCACCTGCACCTTTCAAAAGATCAAGTGTATACTTCCTTTGGGACATGAACAAACCTTCCTTGGATCTACAAATCTCAATTCCAAGAAAGTATTTCATTTCTCCCAAGTCTTTGATTTCAAACATAGACTTTAGAAACTCCTTGGTTGCTTTGATACCTTCCTTATCACTCCCAGTGATAATGATATCATCCACATACACAAGGAGAGCAACCATACCTGAGGGTGTCGTGAGTGTAAAGAGAGTGTGATCCAACTCTGACTTCTTGAAGCCTCGGCCGTTTAAAGTTGTGCTCAACTTGTTATACCAAGCTCTTGGTGATTGCTTCAACCCATAAATAGCTTTCTTTAGCCTCAGTACATTCCCTCTCTTCACTAGATGTTCCAGACCTGATGGAGGATACATATAGACTTCATCCTCAAGTTCTCCTTGTAGAAATGCATTCTTTACATCCATTTGCCATAATCCCCATCCAAGGTTCACAGCCAAGCTTAAAATAATCCTAATGGTGTGTAGCTTGGCCACTGGTGCAAATGTTTCAATGTAATCCTCTCCATATGTCTGAGTGAACCCTCTTGCTACTAGTCTAGTCTTCTTCCTCTCAATCGACCCATCAGCCTTGTACTTGATTGTAAAGATCCATCTACTAGACACAGCTTTCTTCCCTTTTGGTAGTTCACTCTCATACCATGTATCATTCTTTATCATAGCTCCTGCCTCAGCTCCTACTGATTCCTTCCATTCCTTATCCTCCATTGCCTCTTCATAGCTCCTTGGAATGTGATTCTCATCCAAGTTTACCATGAATGCGCAATGTGCTTCTGGATATTGAGCAAACGAACACACGGCCTGAGTAGGATGCTTCACAGCTTGGGCATTGTAGTACACTCTTGTGTTTACCCAACTGGAAGGATCCTTTCTCAGCCTTGTACTTCTTCTCAATACTGGCCCTTCTTGCGCCATCTCTTGTTCTTCTTCTTGTGGCAGCACACTTGTTTCAGATCTTTCTTCTCCTAGCTGACTTGCTTCAGCTCCTTCTTCCCTTAGCTGACTCTCTTCAGCTCCTTCTTCTTGATCATTTGATTCCACAGCTTGATCATGAGAGCCAGAACTCTCTTCTCTAGTTCTTGTTTCATTCCCCCCCTCATGCTCAAGGTTGGAAGTCTGATGATCCGGGACTGTGGTAGTACTTCTCCCCTCTTGATGTCCTTGATTCATGTTGATTCCAAGGCCTTCTAGGATAATCCTCAAGGTTTCAGCTCTATCAGAGGTAAGATCCTTCAAGTCTTCTTGAATCTGTTCCTCATAATATCCTTTCTCTTCAACAAACTTCACTTCTCTAGATACTAACACTCTCCTTGTGTTAGGATCATAGCACTTGTATCCTTTCTGACTTGATGAGTATCCAATGAACATTGCCTTTGAACTCTTAGCTTCTAGCTTGTTTCTTATCTCTCCAGGCACCATCACAAAACACAAACACCCAAAGACCTTCATATGCTCGAGAGAAGGCTTGTACTGATTCAGTACCTCAAATGGTGATTGTCCTTGAAGGATCAGAGTTGGTGTCCTGTTGATGAGATAACACGCCGTAGCAACAGCATCACTCCAAAACTTCTTAGGTACATTGGATTGAAACATCATGGACCTGGCTACTTCCATCAAATGCCTGTTCTTCCTCTCAGCCACACCATTCTGTTGTGGGGTATAGGGACAGCTTGTCTGATGAAGGATTCCATGCTGAGATAGGTGTAGTTTGAATGCTTGTCCCGTGTACTCTCCTCCATTATCTGACCTGAAAATCTTTATCTTGGCATTGTAATGGTTAGTCACATAGGATTGAAAGTTTTTAAATGCATCAAGTACCCTATCTTTGGTTGGAATTAAGGTTAACCAGGTGTATTTGGATTTTTCATCAATGAAAGTTACATAATACTTATGGTTTTCTCTAGATAGGCAGGGTGCAGTCCAAACATCAGAATGAATAAGATCAAAACATTTTTCATAAACAGTAGTAGACTTGGTAAAGACAGTTCTACAATGCTTGCCTAAAATGCAAGCTTCACACTCATTATTCTCAAAGGAAACACCTGGCAACATCAGTTTTAAAGCCTTATTATGAGGGTGTCCTAATCTAGCATGCCACAATGCATTTTTACTTAAACCAGAACTAGAAACAGAAGTAAACGAGCAGCTATATCTAGAAACAGGAGTGAGATCTTCAAGTAAATATAGCTCTCCTTTAGTCACTCCCTTTCCGATCATCTTGCTGCTTTTAATATCCTGAAACTTAACATCATTAGGACTGAATATAACATTGCATTGCAAATCAGTAGCACACTTCTTAACAGATAACAAGTTTGATGTGAATTCAGGCATATAAAAAGCTTTAGTTTCCTTATTAAACAGTTTAAGACTTCCTATTCCTCTAATAGGAATCTTATCTCCATTAGCAATCATTACATTTCCATTCATTGGCACAATGTTTTTAATCAAGCTAGTATCACTTATCATATGATGAGATGCACCTGAATCAATCACTAATGGCTTAATGTCATGAGAACTAGCAATATGCGCAAGGATACTAGATGGTTTGAATGCATGATCATTTCTAGCAAGGTTTGCAATCCTAGATTGATTTACCATTTCTATCAAGCTCTCATGCATCCTATCAGTTCTAGTTAGATTCTCATAGTTCTCTACCATCCTAGCACCAAAAGAATACCCAAAGATGTTACCATTCTCCTTGAACATCTTAATGAGAGCATCAAGGTCGGATCTCCTTAGATACTCTTGGTCATTGTTCCCACGGTTGCTTGGTGCCCCGGTGTAGGCAGTAAGAGACTTCCCATCCCCTGCCTCACGCTGTTGACATGAAGAATAAAGCAAGAAGATAGGAACTTGGAGAACAAGGCTGTCCGTACAACCTAAGAGTGACTTGCAAGGAAAGGAAGCAAGTCATGAGTTAACCAACTCGGTCAAGTGATTAAAAGATCTCCTAGTGAGTGGGAATGTCGACATGTATCCGTTGAAGAGAAGTGAGTGGAGGAGTCACGGGTGTGTCTAAGAGAAGAGAGAGGGAGCTGACCGTTGGGAGCTGTCACTATCCCTCTTGCTGAACGAGCCATCCGCGGATCTGCCTCCTCTTTGTTTATTCTTTCCCTTGTACTATCTTCTCATTGTTTATGCATTCTTGTATGTCTTTAAATACCCTGTCATGTGTAACAAATCAAGTAAGGAAACTTATTCTCCTTCTATTCTCTTTGTCACACTCTCACGGAAACTCTCTCCATCTCTTACTCTTCTCTCTTAATCTCTCCTTAATCTTCTAAAACTCTCATGGTATCAGAGCAGCTGTGCTCTTGAGACCTAAATCTCTTTTTCTTCCGCGAACTCTCTGTGTTTTATTTCTATTTTTGGCAAAGTTCATCCTGTTCTTGAGGTGTTCTTCAATCTCATTTCCAGAATTTGCCAAAAATAGCAAAGTTCATCCAAAACTTTCGTTCCTCTTTCTCTCTTGATGGATACCTCCGAGAACCCAAAGATGGTGATGATACCAGTTACTCTCAAGGGTCCTAACTACCTGACATGGGCAAGACTTGCCAAAACAGCTCTCGGAGGCAGAGGCCTTTGGGAGATTGTTGAAGAAGGCCGCCCCACCAAGAAGACTGTTCTAGGAGAGGATGGCAAAGAAGTGGTGGTTGCGGATGCTGGGGATAAGAAGAAAGGTCAGGAGGACCTCATGGTGTTGTCTATCATCCAGAATAGCCTCGCCCCTTCTCTCCAAGAGGCTTATGCATTCTGTGAAACTTCCAAGGAGCTGTGGGATACTCTCAAGAAGGTGTATGCCAACAAATCCAACATCAGCAAGGTGTATGAAGTAAAAGGAGCAATCAACTCTCTAAGTCAAGAGGACACAGACTTTGATGCTCATTTTGGGAAGTTCCGGTCTCTATGGGCTGAACTAGAGATGCTCAGACCCGCAACAATTGATCCGGATGTTCTACATGAAAGAAGGGAGCAAGATAAGGTCTTTGCCTTGCTGCTCACTCTCAACCCAGGGTATGATGACCTTATTAGGCACATACTGAGGAACAAGGAGCTTCCATCTCTAGATGAAGTGTGTGCTGAGATTCAGAAGGAGCACGGCTCAGTGGGTCTCTTTAAGAGAAAGGGGGAGCTAGTGATGGCCAATCAAGCTGAAGGAGCCGAGAGCAAACCTGCCGGAGTAGCCAACAAAGGGTACTACAAGCCGGAGGAAAAGAAAGTGTGGGTGTGTGATCATTGCAAGAGGAAGGGTCACGGCAAGGACAAGTGCTGGATACTTCACCCACACCTCAAACCGGCTAAGTTCAAGACTGATGGTCGAGCAAACTACTCAGGTGATGTAGGAGAAGCTTCCACGGCCTACCGCACTCATGAGGGCAAGGGAAACCAGGATGAGTCCATCAAGAAATCTGACATTGAGGCACTCATCAAAGCTCTCAAGGAGTCTGGTAAAACTCTTGGTTCCTCTCTTAGTGCATCATATCAATTGCCTAGGAGTTTATTCACGGCATTTCAAGTTGCTCATGAATCTGATAGAGTTAAACCCTTAGTCATAGACTCAGGAGCCTCTCATCACATGATTAGTGATTTAAACTTGATTAAAAATATCACTCCTGCAGTAGGAAATGTTATGATAGCTGATGGTAACAAGGTTCCAATTAAAGGCATAGGGGAACTTAAATTATTTGAGAAAGAATCCAAAGCCTTCTACATGCCTAGTTTCACTTCTAATCTATTATCTGTGAAAAGGGTGACCAATGACTTGAATTGCAATGTTATATTTACGCCTGATGATGTCTACTTTCAGGATATTGACTCATGTAGGTTGCTTGGCAAAGGTGTGAGCAAGGGAAACCTGTACTTGCTAGAAGACACTAAGCTTGCATCCGATCTATCTGTTGCTTTCAATTCAAGTTTTAATTTCCCTAAAGATGTAATGTGGCATGCTAGATTAGGACATCCTCATTCTCGTGCCTTGAACATCATGTTGCCTAGTATTTCATTCCAACAAGATTGTGAAGCTTGTATCTTAGGAAAACATTGCAAAACTGTATTTCCCAAGTCTAGTACAATCTATGAACACTGCTTTGATTTAATTCACTCGGATGTATGGACAGCTCCATGTCTTTCTAGAGAACATCACAAGTATTTTGTGACCTTTATTGATGAGAAATCCAAGTACACATGGATCACTCTCTTACAATCAAAGGATAGGGTCTTAGATGCATTTATAAACTTTGAAACATATGTCTCTAACCATTATAATGCCAAAGTTAAGATTTTGAGATCAGATAATGGAGGAGAGTACACCAGCAATGCATTCAAAGCCCATCTAGCCAAACGAGGTGTGATCCATCAAACCAGCTGTCCATACACTCCCCAACAAAATGGTGTGGCCGAGAGGAAGAACAGGCATCTCATGGAGGTCACTAGGAGCATGATGTTCCATACTAGTGTCCCAAAGAGTTTTTGGGGTGATGCGGTCCTAACTGCATGCTACCTGATCAACCGCATTCCTACCAGAGTTCTAAAAGACTCCTCTCCATTTGAGGTATTGAACAAAGCTAAACCATCTATTGATCATATGCGTGTGTTTGGGTGCCTGTGTTTTGTTTTGAAACCAGGAGAACTGAGGAACAAACTGGAGGCTAAGAGCACAAGAGCTATGTTCATTGGGTATTCACCAAACCAGAAGGGCTATAAGTGCTATGAACCAGAGACTAGGAGAGTCTTGGTATCTAGAGATGTGAAGTTTGTAGAAACCAGAGGGTACTACAACAACAAGGATTGGAATGAGCTGGAGAACTTGTCTCAATCCGCATCAGATAGAGCAGCCAATCTCAGACAAGTCATGAGGAGACTTGGGGTCAGCTTACCTATGGAAGAGCCGGGACAAGCAGGATCAGATAATGTGGGAGGATCAAGCCGGTCTGAAGAGCAAACCGAGACAACTACAGATGAAGTTGAGATCCAAGAAGCTGCTCCCCTTGATCCTGAGGGGGGAAATCAGGGTGAACCACCTGTATCTGAGGAAGTTCATGATCAAGAAGAGCACCATGACCAAGAGGAGGAAGTAGAGGATCAGAATCAGAACTTGGAAGGTGGAGAAGGCACTCAGAATGAAAATGATCAGCCAGTACTTAGGAGAAGTACTAGGATCAAGAAGCCGGCTTCAAACTGGAACAACACCAGAGTCTACTTCAATGCAGAGGCAGTAGCTCACCCACCCAGTGGCGTGTGCTCCCTAGCTCACTATCCAGAAGAACATCAAGCCTTTGTGGGTTCATTGGATCAGGAATGGATACCAAGAACATATGCAGAAGCTATGGAAGATGATGAATGGAGGGAATCAGTGAATGATGAAATGGGAGCCATGGAGAGGAACAACACCTGGTATGAGACAGAGCTTCCAAAAGGAAAGAAAGCCGTGACCAGCAGACTCATACACACCATCAAGTATCTTGCAAATGGGAAGCCAGAAAGAAAGAAGACCAGATTGGTAGCAAGAGGATACACACAAGTTTATGGAGAAGACTATCTAGACACCTTTGCACCAGTGGCCAAGCTCCACACAATCCGGATTATCCTTTCATTGGCAGTAAATCAAGAGTGGGATCTTTGGCAAATGGATGTGAAGAATGCCTTCTTGCAAGGTGAACTAGAAGATGAGGTATATATGAGACCACCGCCGGGAATGGAAGAGATGGTGAAACCAGGGAATGTACTCAGACTCAGAAAAGCCATATATGGTTTGAAGCAATCACCAAGAGCTTGGTATCACAAGCTGAGCACTACACTGAATGGGAAGGCTTTGTGAAGTCTCAAGCGGATCACACACTCTTCACTCTCACCAGCAAGCAAGGGATTGTTGTGATTCTAGTCTATGTGGATGATATCATCATCACTGGTTGTGACAAGGAGGGGATCAGTTCAACCAAGACCTTTCTTAAAGCCGCATTTGATATCAAAGACCTAGGAGAACTGAAGTACTTCCTCGGCATTGAGATGTGCAGATCAAAGGAAGGATTGTTCATGTCCCAAAGAAAGTATACCCTGGACATCTTAAAGGAGGCAGGAGATCTTGGAGGAAGACAAGCCAAGACACCACTTGAAGAAGGTTACAAGGTATTGCGAGAGGGGGAGTATGAAGATACTCCATTTGAAGACGTCAAGCAGTATAGAAGGATGGTTGGGAAGCTGATCTATCTAACCATCACTCGGCCAGATGTGTGCTTTGCAGTTAATCAAGTAAGCCAGCACATGCAAACTCCCAAGGTTCATCACTGGAACATGGTGGAGAGGATCCTAAGATACTTGAGAGAGGCGCCAGGTCAGGGTGTATGGATGGCTTGCAACAAGAACACTGAGGTGATAGGATACTGTGATGCAGATTGGGCTGGGGACAGAGTAGACAGAAGGTCAACCACCGGCTATTGTACATTCATTGGAGGGAATCTGGTCACTTGGAAGAGCAAGAAGCAGAAGGTGGTGTCTTGCTCAAGTGCAGAAGCAGAGTACAGATCAATGAGGAAGCTAACCAGTGAGCTTATCTGGATAAAGGGGCTTCTAGGCGACTTGGGAATTGAGATCACCACTCCCATGACCATGCATTGTGACAATCAAGCTGCAATACACATTGCATCCAACTCAGTCTTCCATGAGAGGACAAAACACATAGAAGTGGACTGTCACAAGGTGAGACAAGCAGTAGAACAGCAAGTGATCCTCCCATGCTATACAAGAAGTGAGGATCAGCTGGCTGACATCTTCACCAAGGCAGCCAGCAGCAAAGTTTGTGAGTCCATTCTTCCAAGACTTGGACTCATAAACCTTCCATGTCAATGATCCCCTCACCATGGAGTATTCTACTCTTTTTCCTTTGCTTGGTTTTTATCCCAAGTGGTTTTTCCAAGTAAAGGTTTTAATGAGGGAATGCTTCATGGATTTCCAAGCTTGACACTCACTACTGTCAAGCTTGAGGGGGAGTGTTGACATGAAGAATAAAGCAAGAAGATAGGAACTTGGAGAACAAGGCTGTCCGTACAACCTAAGAGTGACTTGCAAGGAAAGGAAGCAAGTCATGAGTTAACCAACTCGGTCAAGTGATTAAAAGATCTCCTAGTGAGTGGGAATGTCGACATGTATCCGTTGAAGAGAAGTGAGTGGAGGAGTCACGGGTGTGTCTAAGAGAAGAGAGAGGGAGCTGACCGTTGGGAGCTGTCACTATCCCTCTTGCTGAACGAGCCATCCGCGGATCTGCCTCCTCTTTGTTTATTCTTTCCCTTGTACTATCTTCTCATTGTTTATGCATTCTTGTATGTCTTTAAATACCCTGTCATGTGTAACAAATCAAGTAAGGAAACTTATTCTCCTTCTATTCTCTTTGTCACACTCTCACGGAAACTCTCTCCATCTCTTACTCTTCTCTCTTAATCTCTCCTTAATCTTCTAAAACTCTCAACGCCCATCTATCTCCTTTCCTTTGCTTGTACCAGCTCCACCCGTTCCATCTGATGCATTAGCCCTTGCTTCACGGTCCTTCATGAACTTTGCCGGCTTGAGGTGTGGGTGAAGGATCCAGCATTGGCTCTTCTTGTGGCCATGCTTCTTGCAGTGATCACAGTTCCCATTGAACCTCCTCTCCTCAAACTTCCCATGCGCAGCAACCTTGTTTGCTTGCGGAGCTTCACTCCCCTCCTCTTGAGTTGCTTGGCTTGCAAGGGAAAGGTCTCCCTTCTTTGTAAACAGCCCAATGGAGCCTTGCTCCTTCTGAATCCGTGCACACATATCCTCAAGATCAGGTAGATTGTCCTCCCTAAGCAGGTGCTGGATGAGACCGTTGTAAGCCGGGTTCAGCGTGAGGAGTAGCCCAAAGACCTTGTCTTGCTCTCTCCTCTTGTTAAGCTCATCAGCATCCGTTGTGCTTGGCCTAAGCATCTCCATCTCGGACCAGAGACTCCTGAATCTCCCTAGATGCTTGGTGAACTCCATGTCTTCTTGTACAAGGTTGTTGATGGCTTGCTTCACTTCAAACACTCGGCTTAGGTTTGAAGTGTTGCCATACACCTTCTTCAAGGTATCCCACAGCTCTTTAGCAGACTCACAGTAGCTGTATGCATCCAGAATAGCCGGCTCAAGGGACGCATGGAGCACTGACATCACCAACATGTCCTCTTGATGCCACTTCTCTTCTGCCTTGCTTGCCGCTTCATCTTCAGCCTCTCCTTGGGTGATGAGCTTTGGAGCTTCTCCTGGTGTGATGTGCTTCCAAAGCCCCTTGCTTCCCACTGTGGTTCTCACCATCCGAGACCACACCAAGTAGTTGTTTCCCTTGAAACAAACCGCCACCTTCATGTTCATGTTCATCCCACTCTCCATGTTGAATGTAGAACCCTTTAGACTTCAATAACTTTCTCTTGAGGTAACTGTCTTGAGCGAACACTAGCAGCTTCAAACAACCAATATAACTCAGAAAGACTACCCAGAACCGCTTAAGAACACAAGAACACCAAACTGTTTCTTCAAAGTTTCAACCTTGAATCTTCAAAGAACCCAACGAAACCAAGTTCTCTAGGAACCTGGCTTATGATTTTTAAAGAGATCTCTACTCTGGTAGTATGTGTGTGTGTATAAGCTTCAATGAAGAATGATTAGAGCTTGTTCTAGGTGATATATAGGAAAGGATTAGTGAGAGTGTTTATGAGTATGTGAGACTTAAGAACAGAGATTGAGAGACTTAAGAGACTAGAGAGAAACTGAGAGAATAAGAGACTGAAGATTAGAGAAGGAGAAGGGAAAACCCCCTTACTCACTTAATGTTTCCAATTGTTTACAAGAAGCTTAAATACATAAATGGAGGCTGAATTCATCAGATAACCTAAGCATGTGAAGTCAGCATAAAGGGGAGCGCCCATTTGAATTCTATGGACCAGAATCATCACATGCTTGGCCAATGGGAGTCTTTGGCGAGTCTGGCCTTTACAGGCTGTCATGAGCTGTCTTGTGGACTGAATACTTGGCTGTGATTGGTCTGTGTGAGCTGGAGAGAAAGGCACCTTCCTGGTTGCTTCCTAAGGCATCTTTGAATATGCCAAATGGATCTTTCTCCCTTGGATAGTCTCACACGCCCTTCTCCTTGCCTTGTCTCCCAAGACATGATCAGACTTGGCTGTACGGATGTCATGACCGTACACCTTGTGCCCTAAGATTGCACATTCCTCAAATGTGCTCAAATGGTCTACCTGATAAGTTTTGGGTTGATCATGTCCGTACGGTCCGTACCATCCGTACGTCCGTCCGTACAGGCCGATCCCTATCTTTGCACCATCAACCATAATCTCCCAAACTCCTCCAATGTCTTGTATACACCTTCAAGACACTTCTTAGATCTTGTCTCTTCTTTGCATCAGCTTCTAATAACTTCTGAAGCTTGATTGAACTCTTCTGGACATCTTCTAGAGCTTGCCCTATTATTGTACAAGCTCCATCTTCTCTTCAGTTCAACACTCCCCCTCAAGCTTGACTTTAGGAGATCCTAAGCCAAGCTTGGAACTCTGAAGAGTCTCCCTCATTAAAAACCTTACAAGGAAAACCCATTGGGACAAAACCTTGCAAGGGAAAAAGAGTAGAGCTCTCCAAAGCCTAGGGATTGGCCAGTGAGCTCTTGTGCCTTAGAACCAGTGTGGTTGGACACAAGAAGCTCTGGATCACGGCCTAACAGGTGCAGCAACTCTTCACAGCTTTGCGCACACTTCACACTTCACACTTCAGCTTCACCTCTTCATGGAACCGGTTTGAAGTCTCCCCCTCTCAACTGACTTCACAGCCATCTTAGAGAAGCTAGGACACGACCAGATCATCTTCAAAACACTAGTGAGGCTGATCAACACTTCACACACGGCTTGCCCTCTTCATAGAACTGGTTTGGATCTCCCCCTCTCAACAGACTTCTCAGCCATCTTAGAGAAGCTAGGAACTGATCAGGAACATCTTTAGTGAGGCTCAAGCAATGGTACCTGATACATTATCCCAAAGGTGCATCAGTACCTATCAAAAACAAGAAAATGAATATCCTGCATCACACTTGATGCACACAATCTCACAATTCAATCATAATCATCTTAAGTATCTTTTCAAGCACAAGCAATGAGTAAGATGAATGAAAAAGATTGAAAAGAGTTTTAAAAGTCTAAGGGAACTTCCCTTGTGTTTTTGTGAGTTTCCAAACTCTCTCAATGCACCATCTTCATGGCATCATCAACTCCTTGGAAAGGCAGAATGGATTCATCAGCTTCTCCTCAATCACCTCTCATTGAAGCCGCATTGATGGAGAGCCTTCTTCCTCACTCGCCAAGGCTGCTCTGAACAGCCTCTTGCCTAGACACGCCACTGACTTGGTCCGGTTGATGATCCTTGTAGAAGCCTTTGCAAAGACTTGTTACTGACCATGGATCATATGCATTAAGACTCCCCCTCAAGCTTAGAACCGAGACTAGAAGGAGCTAAGCTTGTGATGATCCTATGCATCTCCATGGTCTAATAACTATCATCTTTTATGATAGCTTTCTTCTTGTGAGTTTTCTCTCTTCCTTAACCAGGAATTAGGGTGTTTGAATCACCATAGAGAGTCTCACAAGACACATCTCTCATTGCATAATGACCCATGCTACACTTCCTGTAGACTAAGGACTAGATATGTCCAATGGTATTATGCAATGGCCAGCTCTCATTGCATAATCAATCACACTACACTTCCTGTAGATTATGGACTAACATGTCCAAGTGATGATATGCAATGGCACAAGACCTTTGTCTCTACATTCTTGGTTGATGGCGAGTTACATGTATCACTTCCCTTGTGTACCTAACACCACCACAACTCAATGCAAGATCAGATCATCCCATTGGGATCAAACCAAGATCATCCATCCTGTTTGATCACCAATGCCACAATAATATATGATACTTGAAACAAGCTAGACAATCAAGACAAGAATAGGTAAAGACAATGTATACTTTGCAAAGATACACTGATCTTTTTAGGTTCAATTCAGTTTGTTTTGTTTTTTTTTTTTTTAAATGCAACAATAGATGAATGCATTAGGTTACACACTAACTATGAATGAAACAGATTCACTTCAAATGAACACAAGACTAGATGATACTTATGCAATCAAGGCAATAAGTTTGACTCAATTCATGCTTATGCTCACTAGTTCTATCACAGCCAATGATTCAAGTAGCTTAGACATACTTCTAAATGCTTGTAAGACATCACTGATGGATTTAACTATGGCATAGCAACAATCAGAACAGCCTAAGTCAAGACAAGTAGATTTCTATCTCTAACAATGACTATGCAAGTTCTAAACACTATATTGACATCCTAGGTTATTATGATTATTAAGTTCTCTAAATTCAATGCAAGCTTTCATCAGTACATTTGCAATTTAGACTCATTTTTAATGCATTACTACATGAATGCACAATCTTAAAGCATTAGCTATATGAATGCAACAGGTTCAATCCATGATTTATATTAAAGCTATGCACAACAGTTTCAATCAGAACCAATGATGCAAGCAACTTAGACAGTATGAGATATGCTTATGTATGCAAAAGAACTTATCAATCATGATGCAAGCAGCAGAGACATTCTACTCAATTCTACAACACATTCATGATGATTCAAGCTATGACAACACTCAAGACAATGCAATAAACAAAACATGAGATTCTGGGACTCTAGACACCACTCACAGCACAATAAATAAAGACACAAGTTCTTATTAAGGGTTAAGAGGTTTGCTTACAAACAAGAGATCCGAGCTGATCTCTTGAACCTCCATGGGCACGGTTCACTTAAACTTGGCAGGTTTGATGCTTGGATTCAGTATTCAACACCTTTCCTTGGTGTGCCCATCCCTCTTGCAATGCTCACTCTCCAAGCATCTCACACCAGAAGCTTATTGAGTAGCTTTCTTCTTCCCTCTACTTCGGCTGGATCACTCCATGATCAGCTTGCAATGGGCTTGCACTGGTCTTGGTTTAAATTGCCTCTACTTCCTGGTGATGCTCTTCTTTATATGTCGACTGTCCTCTCTACACTCATCTGATGTGTAGGCTATGGTGACTAAACCACCATGGACAGAATAACACGTCATCTCTCCATTGTCACAACATCCTCTCTACCCTCTTTGGAGCAGGCTGTGGACTTCCCACAGAATGTTGGCAACAGGCTTCATTTTATCATTCTATTGTAATGATAAAGAGGAAACAGGTCTTGAACTTTAGCTCTTCAGGTTGCTCATTTGAATACTAGCACTGCAAGCTTGAGACCGAGAATAGGGGAGATCCAAGCTTGAAATGAGCCTCAATGAACTTCAAGACCAGGAGCACATCACCCTAACAGCTGCGCTTAAATCACTGATCCATCCTTTTGCTTTAAGCTTCAAGTACCCTCAGATCACCGGCCTTCCTCATGGCATAGGTGGTGACCTTCTTCTTCTTGTGTGCCTTGAACCAGGAGCTCAACAACCTCGTGGCCTGCGCTTCTTAAACCGGCTTCTACATACAAGAACCTTCCCATTGCTCCACACAATGGTTGGTCTTCCGCTTGTATGTCTTGAACCAGGAGCTCAACAACCTTGTGGTCTGCGCTTCTTAAACCAGCTTCTACACACAAGTATCTTCCCATTGCTCCACACAATGGTTCAAGTCTTCCTCTTGTCTTGGATAGGTGGTGAGCAGAGAACACTTCTTGTGAACCTGAAACACCACTCAAACTCCAGCAAGGATAAGACACAAGAGTATTGGGATCAATCCTTGATTAATCATCAGGTTTGATTCCCAATCTCACAAGCAGTGCAACAGATAGACACAAGGCATTATCAAGTTCTATTCTTTGCAAGCTAGCTCTCTAAGAACAAGCAAGATCCTAACAGATTCAAGACAAGTTACTTAGGCACTTTTAAAAGCTTCTTTACTCAGCATTTTAGACATGAATCTAATGCTTCAATGTAAGACAGCCACAAGACTATATGCAACAGCTTTAAATTCAGTTTCAATCCATGTATGCAAGCAGATTCAGTTAATCACTCTAAGCATCACTATGAAACGAAGCTAAGCATATTAATCACATTTAGTCACCAAACAAAGCTCTTAAAGTATCCTGGGACAGATTCTAAACATTTTAATTTATCAATCTTTAACAGTCCTCAGGTTTTCAATCACATCACACAATACAACCAGTCAACAACACAAGCTCATTATCAAGAGGGTTTTAAAATCGCTTACACAAGGAACCAGGTTGGTTCCTTAAAACTCCAAGGGGACTGGCCATGGCTTTTGTTGAATCTGAGAGTCTGGATAGTCACCCACCTCCTACTCCTTCAGTTCATGGCCACCTTCTTGTTTCTCCAACTCAAAGACTCCTCCTTTCTTCAAGTCTTCTAGGCGCCATCATCTTGACAGCTTTCATGATGAACCGGGTGAAGAAAGCTCTTGGAGGAGGCGCCTTGGATGAGGTTCGTGAGTCCTCTCCATACACTTCTGCTTCCAATGAGTCTCTCCATCAGGATAGACATGAGAAAGGATAAGAGACACGCCCTTCAGTCTTCTTCTCATGGAGAAACTGAACTCGGATGGGAATGTCTTCAAGGGTTGGATTTGAGCTGAGGGTAGAGCTTGTGTTGTGCGGAAGCTACAGCTCAGGTTCTGATGAACCTGGCTCTGATACCATATGATTTTTAAAGAGATCTCTACTCTGGTAGTATGTGTGTGTGTATAAGCTTCAATGAAGAATGATTAGAGCTTGTTCTAGGTGATATATAGGAAAGGATTAGTGAGAGTGTTTATGAGTATGTGAGACTTAAGAACAGAGATTGAGAGACTTAAGAGACTAGAGAGAAACTGAGAGAATAAGAGACTGAAGATTAGAGAAGGAGAGGGGAAACCCCCTTTCTCACTTAATGTTTTCAATTGTTTACAAGAAGCTTAAATACATAAATGGAGGCTGGATTCATCAGATAACCTAAGCATGTGAAGTCAGCATAAAGGGGAGCGCCCATTTGAATTCTATGGACCAGAATCATCACATGCTTGGCCAATGGGAGTCTTTGGCGTGTCTGGCCTTACCAGGCTGTCATGAGCTGTCTTGTGGACTGAATACTTTGCTGTGATTGGTCTGTGTGAGCTGGAGGAAAGGCACCTTCCTGGTGCTTCCTAAGGCATTTTGTATTAGATTTGGTGATTTAAAGAGTGATTAAGTCTAATCTGAGAATTAAAGAGATTGGAGATTAAGAACAAGAGAGAGACTTAAGAGAGAGAGACTCAAAACCATTTATTAATAAAGATGAGGTTTACAACATACTTTATGAGAGAGACAATCAAATTCGAAATCAATCAGATAAGGTAGAGGTTCAGGGCATGTGTAGTCAAAGAGAGCCATCCAAAAGCAGCCAATGGAGTCTTCCATGCTGATCCCTTTGGCATCTTTTACTAGATGCTGTCTACTTTACAGCCTGTCTCCAGCCTCTCTAGCTGTGAGGAAACCTTATCCAGACTGTTCCTCCTTATCCATACCTCTTGGTCGTGGCTTACTCTCCAATGTGAGCCAAGGTAATTCCAAGCTTTACCTTAGTTACCACAGTAAAACCAAAGTTACTGTGGTAACTCCAAAGTTACTGTCTGTCTCAATCCTCTTCCTCTCTCAATATATCAACTCTTTATTCTCTCATCTCAACACTCCCCCTCAAGCTTGACCATGTGGAACAAGTCAAGCTTGGAAGGACCATGAGATCTCCCTCATTAAAACCTCATTAAAGAAAACCCATTGGGACAAAACCTTAATGAGGAAAAGAGTAGAGATCACATGATCAGGAGAGTGTATAGACTAGCCCTTAGGCGAGAGATCAATGAGTCCTAACCTGATGTGTATGGACTCCATAGTCTTTTGCCTTGCTGCCTTTGTGAACACATCTGCTAACTGATCCTCACTCCGAGTGTAACAAGGTAGAATCACCCCAAGAATCATCATCTGCCTCACCTTGTGACAATCAACCTCAATGTGCTTTGTTCTCTCATGGAACACAGAATTAGATGCAATGTGGATAGCTGCTTGATTATCACAATGCATTGTCATTGGCGTTGCTTGAATAATCTCCAGATGCTTCAAAATCCCTTTTATCCACACTAGCTCATTTGTAAGCTTCAGCATTGCTCTATACTCGGCCTCAGCACTGGAACAAGACACTACCTTCTGCTTCTTACTCTTCCAAGTGACCAAGTTACCACCAATGAATGTACAATAGCCTGTGGTTGATCTTCTGTCTGCTCGGTCCCCAGCCCAATCTGCATCACAGTAGCCTACAACCTCAGTACTCTTGTTACATCCCATCCATACTCCAAGACCAGTAGTTCCATTCAGATACATCAAGATCCTTTCCACCATCCGCCAGTGGTGCTCCTTAGGAACTTGCATGTGTTGACTGACTTGATTCACCGCAAAGCACACATCAGGTCTAGTAATGGTAAGATAAATCAACTTCCCCACTAGCTTCCTATACAGCTTAGGATCATGGAATGGCTTGCTATCCTCAATCTCCCCCTCACGTGGAACCTTGTAACCATCCTCCATTGGCATCTTGGCTGTCTTTCCTCCATAGGCATCTGCTCCCTTCAAGAGATCAATCACATACTTCCTTTGAGACATAAACAATCCTTCCTTTGATCTGCATATCTCAATCCCAAGAAAATACTTCATTTCCCCCAAGTCTTTAATCTCAAAGCTTGCCTTGAGATACTCCTTTGTAGCCTTGATGCCTTCCTTATCACTGCCTGTGATGATGATGTCATCCACATACACAAGCAATACCACAATACCAGATGAGGTGGTTAGGGTAAAGAGAGTGTGATCCAATTCTGACTTTCTGAACCCTCTCCCATTCAGTGTAGTACTCAACTTGTTGTACCACGCCCTTGGAGACTGCTTGAGACCATAGATAGCTTTCCTCAACCTCAACACATTACCCTTCTTTACTAGATGTTCAAGACCTGGTGGTGGATGCATGTATACTTCATCTTCCAACTCTCCTTGAAGGAATGCATTCTTCACATCCATTTGCCACAAATCCCACTCAAGATTCACAGCTAAAGATAATACAATCCTGATAGTATGAAGTTTAGCCACAGGAGCAAAGGTCTCAACATATTCCTCACCATATGTCTGAGTAAATCCTCTTGCCACCAACCTAGACTTGCGCCTCTCTTCCATCAGGATGAAACTTGATTGTGAACACCCATTTACTAGTCACTGCCTTCTTCCCTTTAGGCAGCTCACTCTCATACCATGTTTCATTCTTAATCATGGCTCCGGACTCATCAGCAACTGAATCTCTCCACTCCTTTAAAGCCATAGCTTCTTCATATGTCCTTGGAATATAGCTCTCATCCAAGCTTACTGTGAAGGCTGTATGCTCGTCCGGAAACTCTGCAAAGGAACACATAGCTTGAGAAGGATGCTCCACAGCCTGGGCATTGTAGTACACCCTCGTGTTTACCCAGTTGGAAGCATCTCTCTTCACCCTTGTGCTCCTCCTTAGCTCCTGAACTTGTTCTTCTTGTGGCTCTTGCCCATCTTCACTTGATTGAGCACCACTCTCATTTGACCCATCTCCTTCACTAGACTGAGTACCACTCTCATCTGAGCCAGTAGACTCTCTTTGCCCATCTCCACTAGACTGAGCACCACTCTCTACTTCTTGTGTCACCTCTTGATTATGCTGGCCTGAATCTTGATTTTGCACTTGCTCATGAGATTCAGTTCCATTCCCCCTCTCATGATCAAGAGGAGTTGTTCTTTCAGCTTCACTAGTCGGATTGGAAGACTCTCTTCTTCCAGATTCCTGATCCTGGGATAACCCTATCCCTAGCTTCTCCAACAGCACCCTCAGTGTTGTTGCTCTATCAGATGGAGCTTGAGACAAATCCTTCAGATTTTCCCACTCCTTTTCTTCATAATACCCTTTGATTCAATAAACTTCACTTCTCTAGATACCATCACTCTCCTTGCTTCAGGATCATAGCACTTGTATCCCTTCTGAGTGATAGAGTATCCAATGAACATAGCCTTAGTGCTCTTTGCCTCCAGCTTGTTTCTCTGTTCTCCTGGACTCATGACATAGCATACACACCCAAATACCCGTAGGTGATCAATAAAAGGCTTGCTCTTATTCAGCACCTCAAATGGAGACAGATTCTTCAGTATCTTGGTTGGGACCCGGTTGATGAGATAGCAAGCAGTCTGTACAGCATCTCCCCAAAAACGTTTTGGGACATTTGCATGAAACATCATCGACCTAGCAACCTCCATCAAGTGCCTATTCTTCCTCTCAGCTACACCATTCTGCTGTGGTGTGTAGGGACAACTGGTCTGATGCACAATCCCATGCTTGGCTAGATGACTCTTGAAGGCATTGCTGATGTATTCACCTCCGTTGTCTGATCTCAGTACCTTCACAGTAGCATTGTATTGATTAGATACATATGCTTGGAAGTTCATAAACGCTTCTAGCACCTTATCTTTAGATGGAAGCAATGTGAGCCATGTATACTTAGACTTCTCATCAATGAATGTCACAAAGTATTTATGGCTGTCTCTAGACATGCATGGAGCGGTCCACACATCCGAGTGAACTAGATCAAAGCAATGCTCATAAGTAGTCTTAGATGTTGGGAAAACAGTCCTACAATGCTTTCCTAATATGCATGCTTCACAATCCAAGTGATTGAATGAC
This sequence comes from Brassica napus, assembly GCF_020379485.1. Lineage (NCBI taxonomy): Eukaryota > Viridiplantae > Streptophyta > Magnoliopsida > Brassicales > Brassicaceae > Brassica > Brassica napus. The sequence continues at coordinate 155,100 of NW_026014915.1, forward strand.
ATATTAGGGATTATCAATTCAATGGCACGAGCATGAGGATGTCCTAATCTAGCATGCCAAGTAATACTATCAATCTTCTCAGCAGTACTACTCAAGCAAATAGAATCAAAGGGATTAGAGGTCTTAGCCAAGTCGAGGTGGTATAGCTGATTTTTACTGTCTCCTCTGCCAATGACTCTCCCAGTCTTCAAATCTTGAAACTCAACTTCATCAGGTCTGAATACTACTTGACAATCAAGATCAATGGTAGCTTTCTTCACAGATAATAGATTTGAAGTGAACTGAGGCATGTAGAAGGCAGCCGTGTCCTTCTCAAACAGTTTGAGCTTTCCCACTCCTTCTATTGGGATCATAGCACCATTAGCTATCCTAACACTCCCTGTTGCAGCCTTGATCTCACTTATAAGCCTCCTATCACTGATCATATGATGACTTGCTCCAGAATCAATCACCATGGGTTTAGAAGCTCCGGATTGTATAGCATGCTTCTTGCTTGCTGCTAAGGCTTGTACATGTTCCATGAACACTCTCCATTCCTTCCTGGTGATGCGATCATCAGCTCCACTCCCTTCTCCTGCTCTCTTAACACCCCACTGTCTTCTACTGATTCCCCCATGTAGGCTGAGTAAGAACACTCTCCCACAACTCTCTTTCTACCCTTTCCTATGTTGATAGAAGCTTTGGATAGCATTCTGCACCTTCTCTTCTTCCGGAAGCCCTCACTCCTACTCCCGGTTAGCCTCCATGAGCCCTCACTCCTACTCATGGTTAGCTTCTGGAAGCTCTCACTCCTACTCCCAGTTGGCTTCCATGAGCTCTCACTCCTACTCATGGTTAGCCTCTCATCATCTCTCATTATCTCATACGCCCTTCTTATAAGCCCACAAATCTCTTCCATTTCCGGAAGCTGTTCCCCTCTTAGAACCATCTCTACCAGCCACCCATATGATGACTCCATGCTCGCCAAGAGCTTCAAGACCGTCTCTTGCTCTTGTGTAGTATCCCCATCCACATGGGATCTCAACCCTTGTAGTTCAACCCACAAATGTTGTAGCTTCCTCACATGGTTATTGAACTCTTCTCTATCACTTTTAGTGATGTTTAGAGTGATCTGAGTATTTAGGAAAGATTAGAAGAGATTTAGAGAAGATTAAAGTATAAAATGAGATTAAGAGTCTAGTGAACTAGAGAGAGACTAAGAGAGACTCATAACTTGCTTAACATTAATAATGAGAGAGTTTACACTTATATAGGAAGCTTAAGACACTAGGGTTTCGATTACATAAAGTAGAAAGCATGTGAGGTCAATAACCAGCTAAGAGCTCATTTGAATCCTTCCAATGAGAGTCTCCACATGTGTAAGGCATCTTTGAATATGCCTTTACCTTTCCAGCCTATGACAGGCTGTCAGACGCGCCTCCCTTATCCTTCTAATGTTCAGCTCAACTTCAGGTTCACGGTAAGTAAGGTAAAGTAACTCCAGCCTGTTTACATTTCACCTTGGCCGAGTTACTTCTTGCGGATGGTCGTTGGTACGGCCTGCGTCCGTACTGCTCTCCCTATCCGTACTGTCTGACCGTACATGCTCCTTCTCTTAGTTGCTTATTAACTCCTCAACACTTCTACACCCTCTTGGACTTCTTCTTCATATTGTAGTGCACTCTTCTCAACACTCCCCCTCAAGCTTAGCTTTGTGAAAGCCTAAGCTTGGACAGCCATGAGATCTTCCTCATTAAAAACCTCACTAAGGAAAACCCATTGGGATAAAACCTTAATGAGGGAAAAAGAGTAAAGATCTCACAGCTAAGGGGATCAGCTCCTTCTCTTCCCAAGATCTATGAGTCCCAATCTAATGTGAATGGACTCCATAGTCTTTTGTCTTGCCGCCTTGGTGAACACATCAGCCAACTGATCTTCACTTCTCGTATAGCAAGGTAAGATCACTCCAAGCACAATCATCTGTCTCACTTTGTGGCAATCAACCTCAATGTGCTTGGTTCTCTCATGGAACACCGAGTTGGATGCAATGTGAATGGCAGCTTGGTTGTCACAATGCATTGTCATTGGAGTGGCTTGATCAATCTCCAAGTGCTTCAAGATGCCTTTGATCCACACCAACTCGTTTGTCAGCTTCAGCATGGCTCTATACTCAGCTTCAGCACTTGAACATGACACCACCTTCTGCTTCTTGCTCTTCCAAGTCACCAAGTTGCCTCCAATGAAAGTGCAATAGCCGGTAGTTGATCTCCTATCAGCTCTATCTCCTGCCCAATCAGCATCACAATAGCCCACCACTTCTGAGCTTCCATTGCATCCCATCCAAACCCCTTGATCCGGCGAGCCATTTAGATACATCAGCAGCCTCTCCACCATACGCCAATGATGTTCCTTGGGAAGATGCATGTGTTGACTCACCTGATTCACAGCAAAGCATATATCAGGTCTTGTGATGGTAAGATAAATCAATTTGCCAACAAGTTTTCTATAGAGTTTAGGATCATGAAATGGCTTGCTGTCTTCAATCTCCCCCTCTCTTGGTACTTTGTAGCCATCCTCCATTGGCATCCTTGCTGTCTTGCCTCCATAAGCACCTGCATCTTTCAAAAGATCAAGTGTATACTTTCTTTGGGACATGAACAAACCTTCCTTGGATCTACAAATCTCAATTCCAAGGAAGTATTTCATTTCTCCCAAGTCTTTGATTTCAAACATAGTCTTTAGAAACTCCTTGGTTGCTTTGATACCTTCCTCATCACTTCCTGTGATAATGATATCATCCACATACACAAGGAGAGCAACCATACCTGAGGGTGTCGTGAGTGTAAAGAGAGTGTGATCCAACTCTGACTTCTTGAAGCCTCGGCCGTTTAAGGTTGTGCTCAACTTGTTATACCAAGCTCTTGGTGATTGCTTCAACCCATAAATAGCTTTCTTTAGCCTCAGTACATTCCCTCTCTTCACTAGATGTTCCAGGCCTGATGGAGGATGCATATAGACTTCATCCTCAAGTTATCCTTGTAGAAATGCGTTCTTTACATCCATTTGCCACAATCCCCATCCAAGGTTCACAGCCAAGCTTAAAACAATCCTAATGGTGTGCAGCTTGGCCACTGGTGCAAATGTTTCAATGTAATCCTCTCCATATGTCTGAGTGAACCCTCTTGCTACTAGTCTAGTCTTCTTCCTCTCAATCGACCCATCAGCCTTGTACTTGATTGTAAAGATCCATCTACTAGACACAGCTTTCTTCCCTTTTGGTAGTTCACTCTCATACCATGTATCATTCTTTATCATAGCTCCTGCCTCAGCTCCTACTGATTCCTTCCATTCCTTATCCTCCATTGCCTCTTCATAGCTTCTTGGAATGTGATTCTCATCCAAGTTTACCATGAATGCGCAATGTGCTTCTGGATATTGAGCAAAAGAACACACGGCCTGAGTAGGATGCTTCACAGCTTGGGCATTGTAGTACACTCTTGTGTTTACCCAACTGGAAGGATCCTTTCTCAGCCTTGTACTTCTTCTCAATACTGGCCCTTCTTGCGCCATCTCTTGTTCTTCTTGTGGCAGCACACTTGTTTCAGATCTTTCTTCTCCTAGCTGACTTGCTTCAGCTCCTTCTTCCCTTAGCTGACTCTCTTCAGCTCCTTCTTCTTGATCATTTGATTCCACAGCTTGATCATGAGAGCCAGAACTCTCTTCTCTACTTGTTTCTTCACGGTTTGGAGTTCTTGTTTCATTCCCCCCCTCATGCTCAAGGTTGGAAGTCTGATGATCCGGGACTGGGGTAGTGCTTCTCCCCCCTTGATGTCCTTGATTCATGTTGATTCCAAGGCCTTCTAGGATAATCCTCAAGGTTTCAGCTCTATCAGAGGTAAGATCCTTCAAGTCTTCTTGAATCTGTTCCTCATAATATCCTTTTTCTTCAACAAACTTCACTTCTCTAGAGACTAACACTCTCCTTGTGTTAGGATCATAGCACTTGTATCCTTTCTGACTTGATGAGTATCCAATGAACATTGCCTTTGAACTCTTAGCTTCTAGCTTGTTTCTTATCTCTCCAGGCACCATCACAAAACACAAACACCCAAAGACCTTCATATGCTCGAGAGAAGGCTTGTACTGATTCAATACCTCAAATGGTGATTGTCCTTGAAGGATCAGAGTTGGTGTCCTGTTGATGAGATAACACGCCGTAGCAACAGCATCACTCCAAAACTTCTTAGGCACATTGGATTGAAACATCATGGACCTGGCTACTTCCATCAAATGCCTGTTCTTCCTCTCAGCCACACCATTCTGTTGTGGTGTATAGGGACAGCTTGTCTGATGAAGAATTCCATGCTGAGCTAGGTGTAGCTTGAATGCTTGTCCCGTGTACTCTCCTCCATTATCTGACCTGAAAATCTTTATCTTGGCATTGTAATGGTTAGTCACATAGGATTGAAAATTTTTAAATGCATCAAGTACCCTATCTTTGGTTGGAATTAAGGTTAACCAGGTGTATTTGGATTTTTCATCAATGAAAGTTACATAATACTTATGGTTTTCTCTAGATAGGCAAGGTGCAGTCCAAACATCAGAATGAATAAGATCAAAACACTTTTCATAAACAGTAGTAGACTTGGTAAAGACAGTTCTACAATGCTTGCCTAAAATGCAAGCTTCACAATCATTATTCTCAAAGGAAACACCTGGCAACATCAGTTTTAAAGCCTTATTATGAGGGTGTCCTAATCTAGCATGCCACAATGCATTTTTACTTAAACCAGAACTAGAAACAGAGGTAAACGAGCAGCTATATCTAGAAACAGGAGTGAGATCTTCAAGTAAATATAGCTCTCCTTTAGTCACTCCCTTTCCAATCATCTTGCTGCTTTTAATATCCTGAAACTTCACATCATTAGGACTTAATATAACATTGCATTGCAAATCAGTAGCACATTTCTTAACAGATAACAAGTTTGATGTAAATTCAGGCATATAAAAAGCTTTAGTTTCCTTATCAAATAGTTTAAGACTTCCTATTCCTCTAATAGGAATCTTATCTCCATTAGCAATCAGTACATTTCCATTCATTGGCACAATGTTTTTAATTAAGCTAGTGTCACTTATCATATGATGAGATGCACCTGAATCAATCACTAATGGTTTAATGTCATGAGAACTAGCAATATGCGCAAGGATACTAGATGGTTTGAATGCATGATCATTTCTAGCAAAGTTTGCAATCCTAGATTGATTTACCATTTCTATCAAGTTCTCATGCATACTATCAGTTCTAGTTAGATTCTCATAGTTCTCTACCACCCTAGCACCAAAAGAATACCCAAAGATGTTACCATTCTCCTTGAACATCTTAATGAGAGCATCAAGGTCGGATCTCCTTAGATACTCTTGATCATTGTTCCCACGGTTGCTTGATGCTCCAGTGTAGGCTACAAGAGACTTTCCATCACCTGCCTCACGCCCATCTATCTCCTTTCCTTTGCTTGTACCAGCTCCACTTGTACCATCCGAGACATTAGCCCTTGCCTCACGATCCTTCATGAACTTAGCCGGCTTGAGGTGAGGATGGAGTATCCAGCATTGGCTCTTCTTGTGGCCATGCTTCTTGCAGTGATCACAACTCCCATTGAACCTCCTCTCCTCAAACTTCCCATGCGCAGCCGTAGCCTTGTTTGCTTGTGGGGCTTCACTACCTTCCTCTTGAGTTGTTTGGCTTGCAAGGGAAAGGTCTCCTTTCTTTGCAAACAACCCAATGGAGCCTTGCTCCTTCTGAATCCGCGCACACACATCCTCAAGATCAGGTAGAGTGTCTTCTCTAAGCAGGTGCTGGATGAGACCGTTGTAAGCCGGGTTCAGCGTGAGGAGTAGCCCAAAGACCTTGTCTTGCTCTCTCCTCTTGTTAAGCTCATCAGCATCCGTTGTGCTTGGCCTAAGCATCTCCATCTCGGACCAGAGACTCCTGAATCTCCCTAGATGCTTGGTGAACTCCATGTCTTCTTGTACAAGGTTGTTGATGGCTTGCTTCACTTCAAACACTCGGCTTAGGTTTGACGTGTTGCCATACACCTTCTTCAAAGTATCCCACAGCTCCTTAGCAGACTCACAGTAGCTGTATGCATCCAGAATGGCCGGCTCAAGTGACGCATGAAGCACAGACATCACCAGCATGTCCTCTTGATGCCACTTCTCTTCCGCCTTGCTTGCAGCCTCACCATCATCCTCTCCTTGAGTGATGAGTTTTGGAGCTTCTCCGGGGGTGATGTGCTTCCACAACCCCTTGCTTCCCACCGTGGTTCTCACCATCCGAGACCACACCAAGTAGTTGGTTCCCTTGAAACACACAGCTACCTTCATGTTCATGTTCATCCCACTCTCCATGTTGAATGATGAACCCTCTAAGCTTCAGAAACTTTATCTTGAGTTGAATGACTTGTAGAAACCTTCACCGCCTCGATCTTCAACCCACACAGCTTTAGATGACACACCACAACCAGTCTTGAACTTGAAAAAATACCCAGAAACTCTCAAACACACAAGAGTTTCTTCAAAGCTTCAACCTTGAGGCTTCAAAGAATCTCACACGACCTCAGGCTCTCACGAACCTGGCTCTGATACCATATCACTTTTAGTGATGTTTAGAGTGATTTGAGTATTTAGGAAAGATTAGAAGAGATTTAGAGAAGATTAAAGTATAAAATGAGATTAAGAGTCTAAGTGAACTAGAGAGAGACTAAGAGAGACTCATAACTTGCTTAACATTAATAATGAGAGAGTTTACACTTATATAGGAAGCTTAAGACACTAGGGTTTCGATTACATAAAGTAGAAAGCATGTGAGGTCAATAACCAGCTAAGAGCTCATTTGAATCCTTCCAATGAGAGTCTCCACATGTGTAAGGCATCTTTGAATATGCCTTTACCTTTCCAGCCTATGACAGGCTGTCAGACGCGCCTCCCTTATCCTTCTAATGTTCAGCTCAACTTCAGGTTCACGGTAAGTAAGGTAAAGTAACTCCAGCCTGTTTACATTTCACCTTGGCCGAGTTACTTCTTGCGGATGGTCGTTGGTACGGCCTGCGTCCGTACTGCTCTCCCTATCCGTACTGTCTGACCGTACATGCTCCTTCTCTTAGTTGCTTATTAACTCCTCAACACTTCTACACCCTCTTGGACTTCTTCTTCATATTGTAGTGCACTCTTCTCAACATTCTCTTCCTGGTTTACCTCCACTAATCACCTTCTTGACTTCATACACTCTCCTAAGACTGATCTTGTTCTCATAAACATCTTCAATCTTCTCAAGCAGTGTACTTTCTTCAAGACTAAAGCAATTTCCACTTGTTTCTCTTGCTGTCTGATCTTTCTCAGCAGCTTTACCCTTCAAAGACTCTTCCTTCTCATGGTTTCTCCAAACTCCACACCTCTTCAGAGTCGTTTTCATTTGTGAGAACCACCCCCACTCATTCCCTCTCTCTTCCTTCTCTTCACGCCTTGCTGAACCACAAGCTAGACCCATCTTCTGACCTTGTCAAACACCTAAAGGGACTCCCTTGAAGCTGACTCTCCAAAAGAAACACCAACAGACACAAACTTGACTTTTAAAGGATCTAGCTCTTGAAAAATCTCAAGAACTCTCAAGAACACTCAAGAACACTCAAGAACATTTAGAAAAACGAAATCACTCTCTCCTTTTAAAGGAACCTGGCTCTGATACCATATTAGATTTGGTGATTTAAAGAGTGATTAAGTCTAATCTGAGAATTCAAGAGATTGGAGATTAAGAACAAGAGAGAGACTTAAGAGAGAGAGACTCAAAACTCCATTAATTAATAAAGATGAGGTTTACAACATACTTATATGAGAGAGACAATCAAATTCGAAATCAATCAGATAAGGTAGAGGTTCAGGGCATGTGTAGTCAAAGAGAGCCATCCAAAAGCAGCCAATGGGAGTCTTCACATGCTTGATCCCTTTGGCATCTTTTACTAGATGCTGTCTACTTTACAGCCTGTCTCCAGCCTCTCTAGCTGTGAGGAAACCTTATCTAGACTGTTCCTCCCTTATCCATACAGCTCTTGGTCGTGGCTTACTCTCCAATGTGAGCCAAGGTAACTTTCCAAGCTTTACCTTAGTTACCACAGTAAAACCAAAGTTACTGTGGTAACTCCAAAGTTACTGTCTGTCTCAATCCTCTTCCTCTCTCAATATATCAACTCTTTATTCTCTCATCTCAACACTTTGAATATGCCAAATGGATCTTTCTCCCTTGGATAGTCTCACACGCCCTTCTCCTTAACTTGTCTCCCAAGACATGATCAGACTTGGCTGTACGGATGTCATGACCGTACACCTTGTGCCCTAAGATTGCACATTCCTCAAATGTGCTCAAGTGGTCTACCTGATAAGTTTTGGGTCGATCATGTCCGTACGGTCCGTACCATCCGTACGTCCGTCCGTACAGGCTGATCCCTAACTTTGCACCATCGACCATAATCTCCCAAACTCCTCCAATGTCTTGTATACACCTTCAAGACACTTCTTAGATCTTGTCTCTTCTTTGCATCAGCTTCTAATCACTTCTGAAGCTTGATTGAACTCTTCTGGACATCTTCTAGAGCTTGCCCTTTTATTGTACAAGCTCTATCTTCTCTTCAGTTCAACAATAGGAACCAGTACTTGAGTAGAAACTTTCATCTCGCCCTCCTCATTGAGCCACTGCAACCTGTAGGGTCTTGGGTGTTTCTGAATTTTCAAACCCAATTTCTTCACCATAGTCTCACTAGCTACATTGACACAACTTCCTCCATCAATAATGAGACTGCACACCTTTCCCTGAACCATACACCTTGTGTAGAATAGATTCTCTCGCTGCTCAAGCTCTCCATTCTTGGCTTGCAAGTTCAAGAGCCTTCTTGTCACCAACAATCTTCCTTTCACGGGTTCTACTTCACTTTCTTCTTCAGACTTCTCATGATCAGAACCAAACTTCTCTTCTTCTGATTCATACTCTCCATTCTCAAGAAGAATCATAACCTTTTTGTTGGTGCACTCATTAGCATAATGCCCACGCCCTTGACATTTGAAGCACTTAACATATCTAGTTCTTGAACTAGTAATTTCAGCTTTGCCTTTGTCTTTGCTGTATATGCTGCTCGGCTTAGTCTCTTCTTTCTGCTGAGGCTTGCTATCCTTCAGATATGATGTTTTCTCCTCCTTAGAGTGGTGGAACTTAGACGAACCATAGCTGCGTGAGTTACCCTTCCTCTTGAGCTGCTGCTCCACTAGAATAGCTTTGTGCAACATCTCTTCTATTTCCACATAGTGTTGCATCTCCACATTGTCTTGTATCTCACGGTTAAGTCCTCCAAGAAACCTTGCCATAGTAGCTTCTCTATCCTCTAAGATACTAGCTCTTAACATCAGCAACTCCATGTCTTGATAGTATTCTTCAACAGTTCGTGTTCCTTGGGTAAGTCTTCGCAGCTTTTGATGTAGGTCGCGGTGATAATGGCTTGGAACAAACCGTTTGCGCATGAGTGACTTCATCTCGTGCCATGAATCAACCGGATTCTCTTGGTTAAGCCGTCTAGTAGTTACAAGTTGATCCCACCAACTCAACGCATAATCATAGAATTCAGTTGCTGCAATCTTGATCCTTTGGGCATTGGAGTAGTGTTGGCAATTGAAGACAAGCTCGATCTTCTTTTCCCATTCCAAGTAGGCATCTGGATCCACCTTGCCATGGAAGGGTGGAATCTTAAGCTTAAGTCCTGAAAGCTTGTCTTTGCGTGACCCCCTTCCATCATGTTCACGCCTTGATCTTCCTCTGCTCAATTCAGAAGAAGAACTACTGCGCTCAGTTGGGTTGTGCTCAGTTCTATTGCGCGAGTAGTAGTTGTCGGTCTCTTGTGAACCCGCATGCTCTTGCCGTACTGGAGTAGGCCGGTTTCTTCTAGACTCATTGCTATGTCCCTGGCCAGTAGCTTGCCTCAACTCTTGTCTCATCTCCTCACGTAATTCCTTCATGCTAGCCTTGAGCATATCAGCCATAGTAGAGATCATGGTCTGATTCATTTGCTCGGTCATTTGATCTCTCAGCATCTTGTTCTTCCTTACTAGCTCGGCTTCTTCTTCTGATTCTTTCCCCATTGGTACCTAGAATCAACAGCAAAACTCAACCAGTAAATAATTCTAATTAAACTGATCGTAATCAGTAGATGATCAAGAGATTTTAAACTGAAATAAACTGGCGGTAAACAGAAAACTTGATTATCAAGTAACGAGAATTCAAATCGACAACAAGTAAATCACAATAGAAACGCGATCAGGGTAGGTTTGTTAATCAGATTTCGATGTCTCACAAGTAGATCTAGTTGTTATAGGTGATTTAAAACAGATCTCACAATCAATCAGATTCAAACAAGAGATCAAATTGAGAATATGAATCGATAATCGATCGGATCTAGAAACGCGAAACCTAGATCTATCAATTCAAAACTTCTTAACAATTTGATCGACACAAAACGATTAGATCACACAATCAACAACAATGGTTTACAGATCAATCAATGGATATTGCGAATCAAAGAACAGATCAGTTGAAACAAAACGGATCGATCTAAAACTGATCAAGAAGATGAACAGGTTAAATCGAAACAAAAGAGAAACGAGTACTTCCCTAACCAGAGATGCTCTGATACCACATAATACGTCCCTAGATTGCTTCTCTGGATAGTATGGGATAGATCCTTGCTAGAACGAATCAAAGACTCAAGCTCTACAAGGTTGTGGATCGATTGGTGACACAAGAGGCTGCGGAAAGGCTCCTTGATACTCCTAAGTGACTAGATCGGATATGACACACCGAGATAGACACTCTTGGGTTGTTGGATACTACACACCAACAAGAACACTCAACAACTCGCGGACAAGCAGTAGAGAGAACAAAGAAAGGTTTAAGATAAAAGATAATTGATTATTGATAAGGGGTTCAAAGTACACTTATATAAGAGAAGTTGGAACAGACTCCAAGCTTCTCGAAAACTATCAAGAGAGTAAAGGCACACGCTCTCTTGGAAATAGAAACAAGTGACAAGTTTGAAAACCAAAAACATGAAATGAAATACATAATATAACATAAGGTTGATCCGGGATAAGGTTGGATCGAGATCATCAACTAAGGGTTTTGAGAAGCAAATCTATGGCCTCGTTAAAAACCTATCTTTGGAAAACCCATTGGGACAAAACCAAAGATAGGGAAAAAGAGCACGCATAGATTGCTTGCTTAGTTGATGATCAGCTTAATGGTGAAGTAGCTTGAATGGTGATAAGTGTGTCTTGGTTGATCAAGCTTCTACCAAGACATTCCTCTTGCTTCCATGACATCTTAACCAATCCTCCAATAACTTGCGTGAGCTTCCTTGATCTTGATCGAGTCATAGGTCGTTTTGGCAAGGCTAGAACATCTCCATTAGTCGGCTTATCCAGATCCTCATCATCTCCATTAGCTAGTTGGTCCATGATCACATCACTGAAGATCTTGCCATGTCTTTGCACAAGCACCAACTCAACTCATCACTTTTGCTTCTCCACTTCTTCTCTTCAAGTTAACACTCCCCCTCAAGCTTGACTCTAGCTGATCCTAAGTCAAGCTTGGAACCTTGAAGAACTTCCTCATTAAAAACCTCACCAAGGAAAACCCTTTGGGACAAAACCTTGATGAGGGAAAAAGAGTAAAGTCTCCAAGGCCTAGGGATTGGCCAGTGAGTCTTTGTGCCTTACCAACAATGTAAGGGACACAAAGACTCTGGATCATGGCCTCTACAATCATCCCACGCCTTGTACTCTCCTTACTGCCTAATCTTGGTCTCTCCCCCTTTCACCTAACCTCTTGTTAGGTTGAAGTGCTCGGACACACCAGATCAGCCTCTTCTTGGAGATACAACTTCTCTTACTGAGTCTTGGCTGCTTCTTCTTCTTATAGAGTCGCCACCTTGTTGCTTGAGCTACATGAGGATGCTTCAGCCACTCTCCAATCACCTCAACACTTGAAGCCGCCTTGGATATTGCTTCTTCATCCTTCATCATACTTCTCAACAGGTTGCTTCCTCTTCTAGAATAACCACCAAGCTCTCTTGGATCATGTAAGCTTCAACACTCCCCCTCAAGCTTGAGACTCTCACAGGAACAAGCTTGAATGGATTGCTTCATGATCCTCACACACACACCATTGCCGCTTCTCTTCTGATCTTGCCATCTTTATGGAATGCTTGTGGAAGCTTTTGCTATCTCTCCAATCACTTCACACTAGAAGCCGCCTTGATAGAGTTGCCTTCATCTTCTCACAGCCAAGAGTACTCTGTCTTAGTTTGAGTACTCTCTTGAATAGACTCGCCACAGCCTAAGCCCGGATGGCTCCTTCTTCAGATGGTTGCAATGGACTTCTTGGATCGGTTGGAAGCTCACTAAACTCCCCTCCTCAAGCTTGGATTGAGTATAGGTCCAAGCTTGCAAGTGAGCTTCAGTAAGACTTCACACCAGTGGCACATCACTGTTGAGTTGAGCTGAGTATAAGTGTGAAGCAAGTGAGGAGTTGAGACTAAGGAGATGAGTTGAAGCTTGGGAAGGTTTGGGTAAAGTCCGTACAAGACCGTACAGTCCGTACATGACCGTACAGTCCGTACACATGAAGATGGGTGAAACCTTGACAAGGGTAAAGAAGTTATGTGCGGTAACTTAGGTGAAGGGAAGGAACTTACCTTGAGGCATCAGACCGTTTAGGGATAAGGTAGAGCGCGCCTTGACAGGCTGGAACAGCTGGAAAGGCAAGAGCATCTCGGTCCAAGATGCCAGATACTCCGCGCATGTGGAGAAGCTAATTGGCTAGTCCAAATGAGCTTATCCTCTCCTGATTGACCTCACATGCTTTAGTCTTCTCTTGATTTCGAAAACCCTTGTATGCTCACTCTATATATTGTAACTCATCAACCCTAATGAAGATTATGCAGTTTGAGTCTCTCTAATCTCTTAGACACTATGGTTCTCTTTTAGACTCTAAACGACTCTACCTAGTTACTTAATCTTTCACAAAATCACTTCTTAAACACTCTCTTTATTCTGATTACTCTAAGGATCTCTTAATCTCATATGGTATCAGAGCCAGGTTCATTTGAATCTGGGGTTTGATCTTTAGAGAGTTACAAACGGCGTTGAAGCTACACGCGAGTAGTCTTGAAGCTGTGATACGTTCTAGTTGAAGCTGTGCTACGTTCTGTGTGTTTGCGTGATTCTAGACTCAAGGTTGGTGTGTACAAGATTCAAGATTCAAGTTTTCAAGTCAAGCAAAGATGGAACATGGGATGAACATGAGGATGAAGGTAGCGGTTACTTTCAAAGGTAGCAACTACCTTGTGTGGTCTCGGATGGTGAAGACTGCGGTGGGGAGTAAGGGTTTGTGGGGGCACATCACAACAGGGGAGGCTCCGAAACTCATTACTCAGGGAGGAGATCAAGAAGAGGTCTCCAATGAAGCGGCTGTGGAGAAATGGCAACAAGAAGACATGCTGGTGATGACGGTTCTACACGCATCCTTGGACCCAGCTATCTTGGATGCCTACAGCTACTGTGAGTCAGCCAAAGAGCTGTGGGACACGCTGAAGAAGGTGTATGGGAACACTTCCAACCTCAGCCGTGTGTTTGAAGTGAAGCTAGCGATCAACCGTCTTGCACAAGAGGACATGGAGTTCACTAAGCACTTGGGGAGGTTCAGGTCCTTATGGTCAGAGCTGGAGATGCTGAGGCCGAGCACAACTGATCCAGATCAGTTAAATGAGAGGCGCGAGCAAGACAAGGTCTTTGGGTTGCTTCTCACACTGAACCCGGCCTACACCCAACTCATCCAGCACATGTTAAGGTCAGACAAGCTTCCGGACCTTGAGGAGGTGTGCGCGCAAATCCAAAGGGAGCAGGGATCTATGGGGTTGTTTGGAGGAAAGGGGTAGCTCTCTCTTGCCAATCAAGCAGCTCATGAGGATTCAACCGAGGCTCCACAAGCAAACAAGGCATCTCACGGGAAGTACGAGGACAGGAAGTTCAATGGCAACTGTGATCATTGCAAGAAGCATGGTCATAAGAAGAGCCAATGCTGGATACTGCACCCACACCTCAAGCCGGCCAAGTTCATGAAGGAGCGTGAGGGAAGGGCAAATGTGACTGAAGGTTCAAGTGGAACTGGCACCAGCAAGATCAGTGAAGTGGATGGGCTTGGAGGCAATGATGGGAATGGGAAGTCTCTGGTGGCTTACACAGGCGCCTCAAGCTCCCGCAGCAATGATGACTACATCAAGAGATCAGACCTTGATGCCCTCTTCAAAATGCTAAAGGAAAACGGTAACACTTACGGTTATTCCTTTGGAGCTTCTATGATTGCATATAAGGATGATCACTTGATTAGAGAACTAGTAGAACGGTTAGAAGCTAGGAATGAGTATAGACATGCCCACATTGCTAGAACTGATAAGATGCATCCATCACTTAGTAATCTATGCCATAATGCTAAACGAGTAGATAAACCATTGATTGTTGATTCTGGTGCATCACATCATATGATAAGTGATGAGAACTTGATTAAGGATATAGAACCTACACATGGGCATGTGATGATAGCAAATGGGGATAAGATACCTATTAGAGGAATAGGAAAGCTTAAGCTGTTTAACAAAGAATCTAGAGCCTTTTATATGCCTGAATTCACATCAAACCTATTATCAGTGAAGAAATGTACTAATGATTTACAATGCAATGTTATCTTTAGTCCTAATGATGTGAAGTTTCAGGATATTGAGAGCAGCAGATTGATTGGGAAAGGGGTGACTAAGGGAGATCTCTATATGCTTGAAGAACTCACTTCTGTTCCTGATTATAGTTGCTCGTTTACTTCTGCTTCTTTGTTGAATAAAAATGCATTGTGGCATGCTAGAGTAGGACACCCTCATGTTAAAGCTTTGAACTTAATGGTACCAGGTGTTGTGTTTGAGAACAAAGATTGTGAAGCTTGTATTTTAGGCAAGCATTGTAGAACTGTGTTTCAAAAGTCTACTACCATTTATGATAATTGTTTTGATCTAATTCATTCAGATGTGTGGACTGCCCCTTGCTTATCTAGAGATAGTTATAAGTATTTTGTCACATTCATTGATGAAAAATCCAAATACACCTGGTTAACCTTAATTCAGACCAAAGATAGGGTACTTGATGCATTTAGGAACTTTCAAACTTATGTAACTAACCATTATCATGCTAAGATTAAAATTTTGAGATCAGATAATGGAGGAGAGTACACGAGTCATGCATTCAAGCAACACCTATCACAACATGGGATCCTACATCAAACAAGCTGTCCTTATACTCCACAGCAAAATGGAGTGGCTGAGAGGAAGAATAGGCATCTCATGGAAGTGGCAAGGTCACTTATGTTTCAGAGTAATGTTCCAAAGAGATTTTGGAGTGATGCGGTTGCCACTGCTTGTTACCTGATAAACAGAACTCCAACCAAAGTTCTGAATGAGAAGGCTCCATTTGAAGTTCTGAACAGGTACAAGCCAGCTCTTGATTACTTGCGAGTCTTTGGATGCCTATGCTTTGTCCTCAAACCAGGAGAGATGATCAACAAGCTAGAAGCAAGAAGCACTAAGGCTGTGTTCATAGGATACTCAGCTACACAGAAAGGATACAAATGCTATGATCCTATAGCAAGGAGAGTTCTTGTATCTAGAGATGTGAAGTTCTTGGAAGATAGAGGATACTATGAAGAAAAGAATCAAGAAGACCTGAAGGACTTAACATCAGACAAGGCCACCACCTTGCGGATCATTCTTGAAGGTCTTGGAATCAGTACATCCCAGGATCCGAGGAATCACGCAACTACACCTCCTGAAGTTGGTTCACCATCCCACCTTGATCATGAGGGAGGAGAGGAGCATGAGGAGCCTATGCAAGAGGCCAACCAAGATGAAGGAGGAGTAGAGAATGAAGGAGAAGAGAGCATAGGCTCGGATGGTCATGGACATGATCATGGTGTGACACAAACACCTTCTCAAGATGAAGTGGTAGAAGAACAACAGGAAGAAGAACCGGTTGTGCAGCCACTAAGAAGGAGTACAAGGATAAGGAAGGATCCTTCCAGTTGGGTAAACACGAGAGTGTACTACAATGCCCAAGCTGTGGAGCATCCTTCTCAAGCCGTGTGCTCCTTTGCTCAATATCCAGAAGCACATTGCGCTTTCATGGTAAACTTGGATGAGAATCACATCCCAAGAAGCTATGAAGAAGCAATGAAAGATAAAGAATGGAAGGAATCAGTTGGAGATGAGGCAGGAGCGATGATCAAGAATGATACATGGTATGAGAGTGAGTTACCAAAAGGGAAGAAGGCTGTGACTAGTAGATGGATATTCACAATCAAGTACAAAGCGGATGGAAAGGTTGAGAGGAAGAAGTCAAGGCTAGTTGCAAGGGGTTTCACTCAAACTTATGGAGAAGATTACATAGAAACCTTTGCACCAGTAGCTAAACTCCACACAATCCGGATTGTACTAAGCTTGGCTGTGAATCTTGGATGGGGGTTATGGCAAATGGATGTGAAGAATGCGTTTCTACAAGGTGAACTTGAGGATGAAGTGTATATGCATCCACCTCCAGGCCTTGAACACTTAGTGAAGAGTGGAAATGTGTTGAGACTGAAGAAAGCCATCTATGGGCTGAAGCAATCACCAAGAGCTTGGTACAACAAGTTGAGCACTACTCTGAATGGCCGAGGCTTCAAGAAGTCTGAACTAGATCACACCCTCTTCACACTCACGACTCCCTCAGGTATGATTGCACTCCTTGTGTATGTTGATGATATCATTATCACAGGGAGTGATAAGGAAGG
Organism: Brassica napus; assembly: GCF_020379485.1. Taxonomy (NCBI): domain Eukaryota; kingdom Viridiplantae; phylum Streptophyta; class Magnoliopsida; order Brassicales; family Brassicaceae; genus Brassica; species Brassica napus. The sequence goes on from NW_026014915.1 coordinate 172,039, forward strand.
TATCATAGCAACCAAGGAGTTTCTTAAATCCATGTTTGAGATTAAAGACTTGGGAGAAATGAAATACTTTCTTGGAATTGAGATATGTAGATCCAAGGAAGGTTTGTTCATGTCCCAAAGGAAGTATACACTTGATCTTTTGAAAGGTGCAGGTGCTTATGGAGGCAAGACAGCAAGGATGCCTATGGAGGATGGCTACAAAGTCCCACGAGAGGGGGAGATTGAAGACAGCAAACCTTATCAGGATCCTAAACTCTATAGAAAACTAGTTGGCAAATTGATTTACCTCACCATAACTAGACCTGACATTTGTTTTGCTGTGAATCAGGTGAGTCAACACATGCAAGTACCTAAGGAACATCATTGGCGCATGGTGGAGAGGATCTTGATGTATCTCAACGGCTCACCTGATCAAGGAGTATGGATGGGCTGCAATGGAAGCACTGAAGTGGTGGGATACTGTGATGCGGATTGGGCTGGTGATAGAGCAGACAGGAGATCAACCACAGGCTATTGCACATTCATTGGAGGCAACTTGGTGACTTGGAAGAGTAAGAAGCAGAAGGTGGTGTCTTGCTCAAATGCAGAAGCTGAGTATAGAGCTATGCTGAAGCTCACCAACGAGTTAGTATGGATCAAAGGCATCTTGAAGCATTTGGATCAAAGGCATCTTGAAGATCTTGCCATGTCTTTGCACAAGCACCAACTCAACTCATCACTTTTGCTTCTCCACTTCTTCTCTTCAAGTTAACATGCTATTCCCAAACTGTGAAACTGGAATCACCTGATTTGAAAGTGGGATAACTTCTTCTTGCCAACTGCTATGAGATTTATTCAACTTCCTGGTGATTCTCCACCACTTTATGTATCCAAATCAAGCATCTCACAAAGAGATTCATCCTGGTTTGATTGGAACGACGAAGAAGCTGTGCTATTCCCAAACTGTGAAACTGGAATCACCTGATTTGAAAGTGGGATAACTTCTTCATCCCAACTCCTATGAGATTTATTCAACTTCCTGGTGATTCTCCACCACTTTATGTATCCAAATCAAGCTTCTCACAAAGAGATTCATCCTGGTTTGATTGGAACGACGAAGAAGCTTTGCTATTCCCAAACTGGGAAACTGGAATCACCTGATTTGAAAGTGGGATAACTTCTTCATCCCAACTCCTATGAGATTTATTCAACCTCCTGGTGATTCTCCACCATTTTATGTATCCAAATCAAGCTTCTTACAAAGAGATTCATCCTGGTTTGAATGGAACGACGAAGAAGCTTTGCTATTCCCAAACTGGGAAACTGGAATCACCTGATTTGAAAGTGGGATAGCTTCTTCATCCCAACTCCTATGAGATTTATTCAACCTCCTGGTGATTCTCCACCATTTTATGTATCCAAATCAAGCTTCTTACAAAGAGATTCATCCTGGTTTGATTGGAACGACGAAGAAGCTGTGCTATTCCCAAATTGGGAAACTGGAATCACCTGATTTGAAAATGGGATAACTTCTTCTTGCCAACTCCTATGAGATTTATTCAACTTCCTGGTGATTCTCCACCACTTTATGTATCCAAATCAAGCTTCTTACAAAGTGATTCATCGTGGTTTGATTGGAACGACGAAGAAGCTGTGCTATTCCCAAACTGGGAAACTGGAATCACCTGATTTGAAAGTGGGATAACTTCTTCATCTCAACTCCTATGAGATTTATTCAACTTCCTGGTGATTCTCCACCACTTTATGTATCCAAATCAAGCTTCTCACAAAGAGATTCATCCTGGTTTGATTGGAACGACGAAGAAGCTTTGCTATTCCCAAACTGGGAAACTGGAATCACCTGATTTGAAAGTGGGATAACTTTTTCATCCTAACTCCCATGAGATTTATTCAACTTCCTGGTGATTCTCCACCATTTTATGTATCCAAATCAAGCTTCTTACAAAGTGATTCATCCTGGTTTGATTGGAACGACGAAGAAGCTGTGCTATTCCCAAACTGGGAAACTGGAATAACCTGATTTGAAAATGGGATAACTTCTTTTTGCCAACTCCTATGAGATTTATTCAACTTCCTGGTGATTCTCCACCACTTTATGTATCCAAATCAAGCTTCTTACAAAGTGATTCATCCTGGTTTGGTTGGAACGACGAAGAAGCTGTGCTATTCCAAAACTGGGAAACTGGAATCACCTGATTTGAAAGTGGGATAACTTCTTCATCCCAACTCCTATGAGATTTATTCAACTTCCTGGTGATTCTCCACCACTTTATGTATCCAAATCAAGCTTCTCACAAAGATATTCATCCTGGTTTGATTGGAACGACGAAGAAGCTTTGCTATTCCCAAACTGGGAAACTGGAATCACCTGATTTGAAAGTGGGATAACTTCTTCATCCCAACTCCTATGAGATTTATTCAACTTCCTGGTGATTCTCCACCACTTTATGTATCCAAATCAAGCTTCTTACAAAATGATTCATCCTGGTTTGATTGGAACGACGAAGAAGCTGTGCTATTCCCAAACTGGGAAACTGGAATCACCTTATTTGAAAGTGGGATAACTTCTTCATCCCAACTCCTATGAGATTTATTCAACTTCCTGGTGATTCTCCACCACTTTATGTATCCAAATCAAGCTTCTCACAAAGTGATTCATCCTGGTTTGATTGGAACGACGAAGAAGCTTTGCTATTCCCAAACTGGGAAACTGGAATCACCTGATTTGAAAGTGGGATAACTTCTTCATCCCAACTCCTATGAGATTTCTTCAACCTCCTGGTGATTCTCCACCACTTTATCTATCCAAATCAAGCTTCTCACAAAGTGATTCATTCTGGTTTGATTGGAACAACGAAGAAGTTGTGCTATTCCCAAACTGGAAAACTGGAATCACCTGATTTGAAAGTGGGATAACTTCTTCATCCTAACTCCCATGAGATTTATTCAACTTCCTGGTGATTCTCCACCATTTTATGTATCCAGATCAAGCTTCTTACAAAGTGATTCATCCTGGTTTGATTGGAACGACGAAGAAGCTATGCTATTCCCAAACTGGGAAACTGGAATCACCTAATTTGAAAATGGGATAACTTCTTCTTGCCAACTCCTATGAGATTTATTCAACTTCCTGGTGATTCTCCACCACTTTATGTATCCAAATCAAGCTTCTTACAAAGTGATTCATCGTGGTTTGATTGGAACGACGAAGAAGCTGTGCTATTCCCAAACTGGGAAACTGGAATCACCTGATTTGAAAGTGGGATAACTTCTTTATCTCAACTCCTATGAGATTTTTTCAACTTCCTGGTGATTCTCCACCACTTTATGTATCCAAATCAAGCTTCTCACAAAGAGATATGACTTTTAGGAATGTAAAGGATTATCTGAGTTTAGAAAGGATTAAAGAAGGAGAATAAGAGATTAAGAGACAACTTAGAGACTAATGAAGAATCATAGTGAAATGAGTAAAGAGAAAGATTGTTTAGAACTGTCTAATCTTTATTAATTACTGAGGTTACATATATATAGTTCTAAGCATTAGGGTTTTTCGAAAACATAAGGATAGCTAAGCATGTGAAGTCAAGGGAAGAGCCTTTGCTTTTGTTTGAACCGGCCAATGACAAGCTTCACACGATTAGGCATCTTCCTGATCCAAGTCCAAGATGCTCTTCCTTTCCAGTCTTTGCCAGCCTGTATTAGCTGTCAATGCGCGCCTCTCTTATCCACTCCAACGTCTGGATAAGCTTTTGGTCGAGTGTAACTTCACCTCAGTTCATGTGAGTTACTCGGTGAAGTTACTGTCCTCCCTTTTACCTTGTACGGTCAGTGTACGGATGATCCGTCCGTACCATTGCTCAACTCACTCTTTCCTTTCACTCCTTTGCTTCCTCATTTCCTTAACTCCTCAATGCCTTCTCATATACCTCAGCACATCCCAACACTCCCCCTCAAGCTTAGCTTTGTGAAAGTCTAAGCTTGGACAGCCATGAGATCTTCCTCATTAAAAACCTCACCAAGGAAAACCCATTGGGACAAAACCTTGATGAGGGAAAAAGAGTAAAGACCTCACAGCCAAGGGGATCAGCTCCTTCTCTTCCCAAGATCAATGAGGCCCAACCTGATGTGAATGGACTCCATTGTCTTCTGTCTCGCAGCCTTAGTGAACACATCAGCCAACTGATCTTCACTCCTTGTGTAGCATGGCAGGATGACTCCTAAGATGATCATCTGCCTTACCTTGTGACAATCCACTTCAATGTGCTTGGTTCTCTCATGGAACACCGAGTTAGAGGCAATGTGGATGGCAGCTTGGTTATCACAATGCATTGTCATTGGCGTGGCTTGATCAATCTCCAAATGCTTCAAGATGCCCTTGATCCACACCAGCTCGTTGGTCAGCTTCAGCATAGCTCTATACTCAGCTTCTGCACTTGAGCAAGATACCACCTTCTGCTTCTTACTCTTCCAAGTCACCAAGTTGCCTCCAATGAATGTGCAATAGCCTGTGGTTGATCTCCTGTCTGCTCTATCACCAGCCCAATCTGCATCACAGTATCCCACCACTTCAGTGCTTCCATTGCAGCCCATCCATACTCCTTGATCAGGTGATGGTGTGATCCTGATCAGGATTGGAATCAATGGATTGAAGCCAATGTATGATGTGATCATGGACCAACTATCTAATGGAGATGATGAGGATCTAGATAAGCCAACTGATGGAGATGTTCTAGCCTTGCCAAAAGGACCTATGACTCGATCAAGATCAAGGAAGCTCGCGCAAGATATTGGAGGATTGGTTAAGATGTCATGGAAGCAAGAGGAATGTCTTGGTAGAAGCTTGATCAACCAAGACACACTTATCACCATTCAAGCTACTTCACCATCAAGCTGATCATCAACTAAGCAAGCAATCTATGCGTGCTCTTTTTCCCTATCTTTGGTTTTGTCCCAATGGGTTTTCCAAAGATAGGTTTTTAACGAGGCCATAGATTTGCTTCTCAAATCTCTTAGTTAATGATCTCGATCCAACCTTATCCCGGATCAACCTTATGTTATAATAAGTCTTTCATTTCATGTTTTATTTTCAAACTTGTCATTTGTTTCTATTTTCAAGAGAGCGTGTGCCTTTACTCTCTTGATAGTTTTCGAGAAGCTTGGAGTCTGTTCCAACTTCTCTTATATAAGTGTACTTTGAATCCCTTATCAAGAATCAATTATCTTTTATCAAAAACCTTTCTTTGTTCTCTCTACTGCTTGATCGCGAGTTGTTGAGTGTTCTTGTTGGTGTGTAGTATCCAGCAACCCAAGAGTGTCTATCTCGGTGTGTCATATCCGATCTAGTCACTTAGGAGTATCAAGGAGCCTTTCCGCAGCCTCTTGTGTCACCAATCGATCCACAACCTTGTAGAACTTGAGTCTTTGATTCGTTCTAGCAAGGATCTATCCCATACTATCCAGAGAAGCAATCTAGGGACGTATTATGTGGTATCAGAGCATCTCTGGTTAGGGAAGTACTCGTTTCTCTTTTGTTTCGATTTAACCTGTTCATCTTCTTGATCAGTTTTTAGATCGATCCGTTTTGTTTCAACTGATCTGTTCTTTGTTTCGCAATATCCATTGATTGATCTGTGATCCGTGGTCGTTTGAGTGTGTGATCTAATCATTTTGTGTCAATCTAATTGTTAAGAGTTTGAAATTGATAGATCTAGGTTTCGCTCTTTTAGATCCGATTGTTATCGATTCATATTCTAGATTTGATCTTTTGTTTGAATCTAATTGATCGTGTGATCTATTTTAAATCACCTATAACAACTAGATCTACTTGTGTGTCGTCGAAATCTGATTAACAAACCTACCCTGATCGCGTTTCTATTGTGATTTACTTGTTGTCGATTTGAATTCTCGTTACTTGATAATCAAGTTTTCTTTTACCGCCAGTTTATTTCAGTTTAAAATCTCTTGATCATCTACTGATTACGATCAGTTTATTGGAATTATTTACTGGTTGAGTGTTGTTATTGATTCTAGGTACCAATGGGGAAAGAATCAGAAGAAGAAGCCGAGCTAGTAAGGAAGAACAAGATGCTGAGAGATCAAATGACCGAGCAAATGAATCAGACCATGATCTCTACTATGGCTGATATGCTTAAGGCTAGCATGAAGGAATTACGTGAGGAGATGAGACAAGAGTTGAGGCAAGCTACTGGCCAGGGACATAGCAATGAGTCTAGAAGGAACCGGCCTACTCCAGTACGGCAAGAGCATGCGGGTTCACAAGAGACCGACAACTACTACTCGCGCAATAGAACTGAGCACAACCCAACTGAGCGCAGTAGTTCTTCTTCTGAACTGAGCAGAGGAAGATCAAGGCGTGAACATGATGGAAGGGGGTCACGCAAAGACAAGCTTTCAGGACTTAAGCTTAAGATTCCACCCTTCCATGGCAAGGTGGATCCAGATGCCTACTTGGAATGGGAAAAGAAGATCGAGCTTGTCTTCAATTGCCAACACTACTCCAATGCCCAAAGGATCAAGATTGCAGCAACTGAATTCTATGATTATGCGTTGAGTTGGTGGGATCAACTTGTAACTACTAGACGGCTTAACCAAGAGAATCCGGTTGATTCATGGCACGAGATGAAGTCACTCATGCGCAAACGGTTTGTTCCAAGCCATTATCACCGCGACCTACATCAAAAGCTGCGAAGACTTACCCAAGGAACACGAACTGTTGAAGAATACTATCAAGACATGGAGTTGCTGATGTTGAGAGCTAGTATCTTGGAGGATAGAGAAGCTACTATGGCAAGGTTTCTTGGAGGACTTAACCGTGAGATACAAGACAATGTGGAGATGCAACACTATGTGGAAATAGAAGAGATGTTGCACAAAGCTATTCTAGTGGAGCAGCAGCTCAAGAGGAAGGGTAACTCACGCAGCTATGGATCGTCTAAGTTCCACCACTCTAAAGAGGAGAAAACATCCTATCTGAAGGATAGCAAGCCTCAGCAGAAAGAAGAGACTAAGCCGAGCAGCATATACAGCAAAGACAAAGGCAAAGCTGAAATTACTAGTTCAAGAACTAGAGATGTTAAGTGCTTCAAATGTCAAGGGCGTGGGCATTATGCTAATGAGTGCACCAACAAAAAGGTTATGATTCTTCTTGAGAATGGAGAGTATGAATCAGAAGAAGAGAAGTTTGGTTCTGATCATGAGAAGTCTGAAGAAGAAAGTGAAGTAGAACCCGTGAAAGGAAGATTGTTGGTGACAAGAAGGCTCTTGAACTTGCAAGCCAAGAATGGAGAGCTTGAGCAGCGAGAGAATCTATTCTACACAAGGTGTATGGTTCAGGGAAAGGTGTGCAGTCTCATTATTGATGGAGGAAGTTGTGTCAATGTAGCTAGTGAGACTATGGTGAAGAAATTGGGTTTGAAAATTCAGAAACACCCAAGACCCTACAGATTGCAGTGGCTCAATGAGGAGGGCGAGATGAAAGTTTCTACTCAAGTACTGGTTCCTATAGCCATTGGTAGATATGAAGATGAAGTCTTGTGTGATGTGTTGCCAATGGAAGCCAGTCATATACTCCTTGGAAGACCCTGGCAGTATGATAGACGTGTGAATCATGATGGCTTCACCAACAAACATTCTTTTGAATTCAACGGAAAGAAGACTGTGCTGGTGCCTTTGTCTCCTAAAGAGGTTCATGAAGATCAAATCCAGCTTCAGAAAAAGAAAGCGAAAGAGATTGATCTCAAACCTGATCATGACAAGCATCACAGCCTATATGCCAAACAGGGAGATATCAAAAGAATTCTCTACTCTCAAAATTCTATTATCTTGCTTATGTTTAAAGGGACTCTTCTAACAGTTACTGATCACACACCGGATCATCCGAGTGAACTAGTTTCTCTTTTACAGGAGTATGCAGATGTGTTTCCAGAAGATAGCCCCATTGGATTGCCTCCAGTGCGTGGGATTGAGCACCAAATAGACTTTGTACCTGGTTCTACACTGCCCAACCGTCCAGCATACAGGACCAATCCAGTTGAAACTAAAGAACTGCAAAAACAAGTAGAGGAGCTGATGGAGAAGGGTCATATCCGAGAAAGTTTGAGTCCTTGTGCAGTTCCAGTGCTCCTTGTGCCAAAGAAAGATGGGAGCTGGCGCATGTGTGTTGATTGTAGAGCAATCAACAACATAACAGTGAAGTATCGCCACCCTATTCCTAGATTAGATGATATGCTTGATGAATTGCATGGTTCTTGCATCTTTTCTAAGATAGACTTGAAAAGTGGATATCATCAGATTAGGATGAAAGAAGGAGATGAGTGGAAAACTGCTTTTAAAACTAAACATGGCTTGTATGAATGGTTAGTTATGCCATTTGGATTAACCAATGCGCCTAGTACATTCATGAGATTGATGAATCATATTCTTAGGTCTTTCATAGGCATCTTTGTTGTTGTGTACTTTGATGATATCTTAGTTTACAGCAAATGCTTAGAAGATCATATAGAACATCTTAGGGCTGTTTTGGATGTTTTGAGAAAGGAAAAGCTATATGCCAATCTAAAGAAGTGCACTTTTTGCACAGATAACTTGGTCTTTCTAGGTTTTGTTGTAAGTGCAGATGGTGTAAAGGTGGATCAGGAAAAGATCAAAGCAATACAAGAGTGGCCGAGTCCAACTACAGTGGGAGAAGTAAGGAGTTTTCATGGACTGGCAGGTTTCTATAGGCGCTTTGTGAAGGATTTCAGCACTCTAGCAGCTCCCCTAACTGAGATAATCAAGAAGGATGTAGGATTCAAGTGGGGAGAAGCTCAAGAAGCCGCATTCCAACTCCTTAAAGAGAAGCTTACTCAATCTCCTCTTCTCATACTTCCTGATTTTTCTAAAACATTTGAAATAGAATGTGATGCCTCAGGAATTGGAATTGGTGCTGTGTTGATGCAGGATAAAAGACCTATTGCTTACTTCAGTGAGAAACTCAGTGGAGCTACTCTCAACTATGCCACTTATGACAAAGAACTCTACGCCTTGGTGAGAGCTCTACAGACTTGGCAGCATTATCTCTGGCCAAAGGAGTTTGTCATTCACACCGACCATGAATCTCTCAAGTATCTCAAAGGACAAAGTAAGCTCAGCAAGAGACATGCTAGATGGGTAGAATTCATTGAAACCTTCCCGTATGTGATCAAATACAAACAAGGTAAGGAGAATATAGTTGCTGATGCACTATCCCGAAGGTATGTCCTCTTAACTACTCTTGATGCTAAGTTGCTAGGCTTTGAGCAGATTAAAGAAATGTATGAATCTGATCCTGACTTTCAAGAAGCTTATAAATCATGTGCTAAGTATGCTTCTGGACATTATTTTAGGCATGATGGATTCTTATTCTATGACAATCGTTTATGTGTGCCTAATTGCTCTTTGAGAGATCTATTTGTCAGGGAATCCCATGGAGGAAGCTTGATGGGTCATTTTGGTATAGCAAAAACCCTTAAAGTTTTGCAGGATCACTTCTATTGGCCGCATATGAAAAGAGATGTGGAGAGAATCTGTGGAAGGTGCACAACTTGCAAGCTTGCAAAGTCTAAAGTTCAACCTCACGGTTTGTATACTCCTTTGCCTATTCCTACTCATCCTTGGAATGATATATCTATGGATTTTGTTATGGGTTTGCCTAGAACTAGGACTGGAAAGGATTCTATCTTTGTGGTTGTTGATAGATTCTCTAAAATGGCACATTTCATAGCTTGCAATAAGACTGATGATGCATTACATGTAGCTAATTTGTTCTTTAAAGAAGTGGTACGTTTGCATGGAATGCCTAGGACTATAGTTTCAGATAGAGACACTAAATTCCTTAGCTACTTTTGGAAAACATTGTGGTCTAAACTAGGAACTAAGCTATTGTTTTCTACTACTTGTCATCCACAAACTGATGGGCAGACTGAAGTAGTTAATAGAACCTTAGGTACTCTCCTGCGTGCATTCATCAAAAAGAACTTGAAATCATGGGAAGATTACTTACCTCATTGTGAATTTGCATACAATCATGCTATGCATTCTGCTTCTAAGTTTTCTCCGTTTGAAATTGTTTATGGGTTCAATCCCATCTCACCTTTGGATCTAATACCTTTACCTGAGTGTGAAAGGGTTAGTATGGATGGGAAAAAGAAAGCTGAGATGGTTCAGCAGATTCATGAGCAAGCTAAGCGCAATCTTGAAGAGAAAACTAAGCAATACGCCAAACAAGCCAACAAGGGAAGGCGTGAGATGATCTTTGAAGTTGGAGATCAAGTATGGGTTCACTTGAGGAAAGAGAGGTTTCCAAAAGAGAGGAAGTCTAAATTAATGCCGAGGATTGATGGCCCTTTTGAAGTCACCAAGAGGATCAATGACAATGCCTACAAACTTGATCTGCAAGGTAAGTACGACATAAGTGATAGCTTCAATGTTACTGACTTGATCCCTTTTGTTGCAGATGAGCCAGATTTGAGGACAAATCCTTTTCAAGAGGGAGGGGATGATGTGATCATGGACCAACTATCTAATGGAGATGATGAGGATCTAGATAAGCCAACTGATGGAGATGTTCTAGCCTTGCCAAAAGGACCTATGACTCGATCAAGATCAAGGAAGCTCACGCAAGTTATTGGAGGATTGGTTAAGATGTCATGGAAGCAAGAGGAATGTCTTGGTAGAAGCTTGATCAACCAAGACACACTTATCACCATTCAAGCTACTTCACCATCAAGCTGATCATCAACTAAGCAAGCAATCTATGCGTGCTCTTTTTCCCTATCTTTGGTTTTGTCCCAATGGGTTTTCCAAAGATAGGTTTTTAACGAGGCCATAGATTTGCTTCTCAAATCTCTTAGTTAATGATCTCGATCCAACCTTATCCCGGATCAACCTTATGTTATAATAAGTCTTTCATTTCATGTTTTATTTTCAAACTTGTCATTTGTTTCTATTTTCAAGAGAGCGTGTGCCTTTACTCTCTTGATAGTTTTCGAGAAGCTTGGAGTCTGTTCCAACTTCTCTTATATAAGTGTACTTTGAATCCCTTATCAAGAATCAATTATCTTTTATCAAAAACCTTTCTTTGTTCTCTCTACTGCTTGATCGCGAGTTGTTGAGTGTTCTTGTTGGTGTGTAGTATCCAGCAACCCAAGAGTGTCTATCTCGGTGTGTCATATCCGATCTAGTCACTTAGGAGTATCAAGGAGCCTTTCCGCAGCCTCTTGTGTCACCAATCGATCCACAACCTTGTAGAACTTGAGTCTTTGATTCGTTCTAGCAAGGATCTATCCCATACTATCCAGAGAAGCAATCTAGGGACGTATTAATGTATGGGTCAGCTATACGACTGATCATGGTGCAGTTTAATAGACAGTATCATACTCTTATTGGCATGATCTATGAGGTTCTGGATAGAGAGAAGAGAAGAACTGTTGGTACTGCCTTGAAACAGCTTGAACAAAGAGGATTCAACCAACTGAGCTTAACAGGAGCTATGGATACCATTCACCTCGTCCAAATATGTATGGAGAACAAGGAAAACATGTCAGAAAGTTTCTGGATTGGGCTATATTTGGATCTAGGCGAAATAAGGCTTTTTCGGTCCAAAAAGAGAGTTGCAGCCAGAATCTTGATCCACTTGCTTTCTAGCTGGCCTAACAGGACGTGGAGGATCTAAAGCTCATTAGGAGACACTCCAAATCAAGTTCAAGTCGTGGCCCATCATAAACCAAAGAAGAACCAGCTTGTTGGTTTGATTTAATTGCAATGTAATGGGTTTAGTTTATTGGGCTTTCATTTAATTTAAACCAAAGACAATTAGGAATTAGAGTAAACCAGATTTGGGTAGATTAGTATTTAAAATTAACCAATTTCGAATTGGATTAGGAGATTAAACCATCTTGGTTTAAATTTAGGGTTTTTAGTTTTATTCTTTTAACATATGTAGCCACGTTTTGGCATGGAAATCAATCAATCGACATTTTTTTCAACTTCTTTGTTTTGAGTTTTCTCTCAATTCTTCTGGTGTGTAATATCCAGCTTGGGTTCTCTGATTTGGTGTGTCATATCCAGATCAGAAGCCTTGGAGTATCAGGAGGCGAGCCATCTCTCTTGTGTCCTACATCAATCCACAAACCTTGATACAGATCGAGTCTTTGATTCTCTGTTTGCAAGGATTATCTCTGTGATCCATCCTAGACACTAAGCAGGGTGATCTTGTGTCTGTGGAGCAGAAAAAAAACATCTTTATAGCATCCCATAGCTCTAAGGAGAAGACCATATCCATCACCTTTCATCCACCCACGCCCCCTTCAAGTGATCCAGGGAGAGACAGCCATTCCAGGGCTACACCAAGTGGTATGAGAGCCTCTTGAGGGTTAGGGTTTGAAGTTTTAACAAGGGAGCACGAAATCTATCAGTTAACAAACTGTATTCTATGTCTGGATATGAAGAAGAGCTTACAATTCCATTATTCTATGGGAAGATTGATACAGAGGCATATCTTGATTGGGAAAAGAAGATGGAGTTTCTCTTTGGACTCTTATACTACACTGAAAAAGAAAAAGGTATGTCTAGCAGTCAATGGACTATGTGGAAGTGCATTCTCATGGTGGTAGAGAGTTTCTCAGACTAGGAGATTTGAAAAAAAACCACAAATTATTTCATGGGTGGAGATGAAGACCTTGATGAAGAAGATGTTTGTCTCGCAGTGGAAACTTCCAAAACTAAAACCAGAAGCAGCAACAAAGCTTACTACTTTAGATCAGCCTGCCTATTGGTCTGAATTGCCATTAAAACCGGCTGAGAGAAGATCTGTGGTTCCTGTTCTATCATTAAAACAAGAGGAGGAAAAGCTGCAAGCTTCTATATTAGCTTCTCCAATAAAACAGATTGAGGAGTGTTGAACTGAAGAGAAGATGGAGCTTGTACAATGATAGGGCAAGCTCTAGAAGATGTCTAGAAGAGTTCAATCAAGCTTCAGAAGTGTTCTGAAGAAGTTATCTTGTGAAGATAAGTCTAGGAAAGACTTAGACTGATCATGTGAGGGCTTTGGAGGAGTTAGAGAGAAGATGGAAGTGTGGTGCAAAGATAGGGCCAAGTCCAGGAGGGACTTAGAAGAGTATTTGGGCGAGTGTGCAAACTTAGGGACTGGCTGTACGGACCGTACGGATCCGTACGGACCGAGACATCCTGAAAGTTCACCAGTCAACCATTTGAGCACATTTGAAGTTGGTGCAAAAATAGGGCACTGGTGAAACTCTTAAGAGAAGAAGACAAAGGAGAGGCTGGCGAGTGACAGGCTGGAAAGGAGAGTCTCTTGCTGTAAAGTAAAAGCAAAAGGAGACCATGTATCTAGCAAAAGAAGTGGGCAGATTCATGGGAGCCTTTAGCTAGCCAATAAGGAGCCAGCCTTCCCTTGACGAGATTCAAATGGACCAATTATCCATCAGGAACAGCACAGCCACGACCAAGACCATCTGTCCATCTCATCCATTCATTTAAATTCAAGTTATAACAGCCCTTAGATTTAGGTTTATGATTGCAAGTTGTAAAGAGCATATATAAGCTCATAAGTGATGTTTTGTAACTCTTAAGTGAGTAAGGGGGTTTCCCTTCTCCTTCTCTAATCTGAAACACTTTCTTAGTCTCTCTAGTCTCTCATCCTGAATCTCTATACACGTTCTCAGTCTTGTTACTAATCTCTTAAACACTTAGACACACAAACACTCATCAAACTTCCTTTCTCTCAAATCGCTTCCAAGCTCTCTCTCTTTACCCATTTGGGTTTCATACACACATACAACCTGAGTACTCTTAAATCTCATATGGTATCAGAGCCAGGTTCATTAGAACTTGGTTCCAGCTTCCGCTAAGCTCAAAGCTCACTCCCATGCCATTTCCAAACCAAGAAGAAGCTTCATGGTCATTTGGCTGTTCAACCTCTTCAAGAAGAAGGTGTGCTCATCAATGGCGTCCAGAAGCTGTTCTTGGTCGTTCTCCACTCTCTCATGGTCGTCCTGAAGAAAGAAGGCCATTGGAAGCATGTCCAAGCCATTCCCATTCACTGTCCAAGAAGAAAGGTGAAAGCTTTCAACTTGTACCTGGTATGGCGACTCAAAAATGAAGAGAGGAGGTGTCTTAGGCATGGTGGGTTCAAGAGAAAGGTCCATGAAAGAAGGAGATGTAGGAGTTGACACCAACAGCTCGGATCTTCCCATGTACTAAGGAGTTTCAAGGAACTAACACTAGTTCCTTGGCTGTAAGGAAATCTCTTTCTCTTGTATAAAGCTTGAGTGTATGAACAGGTTGTGATGTTGTGATGTGATTGGAAACCTGAGGATTGTTTAAAAGATTGCTAAAATGAAGTTGCTTTAGAATCTGTCCCAGGATACTTTAAGAGTCTTGTTTGGGTATTGAAATTGTTTAGTATGCTTAGCTCCGGTTCATAGTGATGCTTGTTGTGATTAATTAAATCTGCTTGCATACATGGAGTGAAACCGAATTTAAAGCTGTTGCATATAGTCTTGTGGCTGTCTTACATTGAAGTATTAGATTCATGTCTAAGTACTGAGTAAAGAAGCTCTTAAGAGTGCCTAAGTAACTTGTCTTGAATCTGTTAGGATCTTACTTGTACTTAGAGATTTAGCTTGCAAAGAATAGAACTTGATAATGCCTTGTGTCTATCTGTTGCATTGCTTGTGATATTGGGAATCAAACTTGATAATTTATTAATCAAGATTTGACATCAATACTATTGAAAATGGTTAAATGCTTAATGTCAGTTCTAAATTAACTTGTCTTGTTAAGATAATAGATTATATTATCTAATCATGCTTGCTTTCATGAGTTAGAAACTGATTAAGATTAATGCATACTGCCTTGTATTGTTGCATTTAGATTAAAATCTAAGTTGCATAAAATTGCCTAAATACTTTGACTTGAATCTGATAAGGTCTTGCTTAGTATTTAGAGAATGGTTGCTTGCATAGATAAGAACTTGACATTGTCTTGATTCTATCTAATGTTATAAAGCTTGAGACATTGGTGATCAAACTTGATGAAGTCAAGGATTGATCCCAATGCAATTGTGACTTATCTTTGCTAGAGTTTGAGTGATGTTTCAGGTTCACAAAAGGTGTTCCTAGTTCATCATCAAATCCGAGTTGAAAGAGAAAGAATGATGCCCATTGTGTGTACAATGGAGAAGTGTTACAAAAAGGGAGAAGCACAGATGGTTGTAAAACTCACTGGTGTTCTTCTCCTTAACATTGCAAGTACCTGAAGAAGAAGCTAACCGGGTCTAGGCAGTGGCGTGCCTATTCAAGAGGGTGCTCAAACTAAGACAGAGCACTCTTGGCTGTGTGAAGAAGAAGGCTACTCTATCAAGGCGGCTTCTATTGTGAGGTGATTGAAGAAGTAGCTGAAGCATCCACAAGCATTCCATCATGGTGGCAAATTCAGAAGGGTGATTGCAATAAGAGAAGAAGAAGAAGTGAGGATTCAAGTGGCAACGACCACTCCTCATCACCTTAAACAAGGGAGTAAACCTAGTCTCATCTATCTTAATATGTCTTGATAGGTTTATCTCCTGATTATACTATGTGCTTTCCCTAATTCCATTAAGAGTTTATAGCTTCTAAGTAGAATGTCTAGGCTAATTGCACTGAGATTGTTTTGCTGCTGCATTGTCTTATTGATAGTAAGTAATGTCTAGAGTCCCAGAATCTCATGTTCTGTTTATTGCATTGTCTTGAGTGTTGTCATAGCTTGAATCATCATGAATGTGTTGTAGAATTGAGTAGAATGTCTCTGCTGCTTGCATCATGATTGATAAGTTATTTTGCATACATAAGCATATCTCATACTGTCTAAGTTCAATCCTAGTGTTATCTGATGCTATTGCCTATGTTTAATCCATCAATGAAAGTCTTGCATCAATTAGAAATTGTCTAAGTTGCTTGCATCATTGGTTCTGATTGAAACTGTTGTGCAGAGCTTTAATATTACTCATGGATTGAACCTGTTGCATTCATATAGCTAATGCTTTAAGATTGTGCATTCATGTAGTAATGCATTTAAAAATGAGCCTAAATTGCAAATGTACTGATATAAGCTTTGCATTTAGAGAACTGTATAGAACTTGCATTGTCATTGTTAGAAATTGAAATCTGCTTGTCTTGACTCAGTCCAGTTCTGATTGTTGCTATGCCATAGTTATATCCATCAGTGATGTCTTATAAGCATTTAGAAGTATGTCTAAGCTACTTGAATCATTGGCTTTGATAAAACTAGTGAGCATAAGCATGAATTGAGTCACTCTTGTCGCCTTAATTGCATAAGTATCATCTAGACTTGTGTTCCATTTGGATTGAATCTGTTTCATTCATATAGTTAGTGTAACCTAATGCATTCATCTATTGTTGCATTTAAAAAAAAAAACTGAATTGATTGTCTTTGCTTGATTGTCTTGATTGTCTAGCTTGTTTCAAGTATCATATATTATTGTGGCATTGGTGATCAAACAGGATGGATGATCTTGGTTTGATCCCAATGGGATGATCTGATCTTGCATTGAGTTGTGGTGGTGTTAGGTACACAAGGAATGTGATACATGAAACTCGCCAACAACCAAGAATGTAAAGACAAAGATCTTGTGCCATTGCATATCATCACTAGGACATGTTAGTCCATAATCTACAGGAAGTGTAGTGTGATTGAGTATGCAATGAGAGATGGCCATTGCATAATACCATTGGACATATCTAGTCCTTAGTCTACAGGAAGTGTAGCATGGGTCATTATGCAATGAGAGGCGTGTCTTGTGAGACTCTCTATGGTGATTCAAACACCCTAATTCCTGGTTAAGGAAGAGAGAAAACTCACAAGAAGAAAGCTATCATAAAAGATGATAGTTATTAGACCATGGAGATGCATAGGATCATCACAAGCTTAGCTCCTTCTAGTCTTGGTTCTAAGCTTGAGGGGGAGTCTTAATGCATATGATCCATGGTCAGTAACAAGTCTTTGCAAAGGCTTCTACAAGGATCATCAACCGGACCAAGATAGTGGTGTGTCTAGGCAAGAGGCTGTTCAGAGCAGTCTTGGCGAGTGAAGAAGAACGCTCTCCATCAATGCGGCTTCAATGAGAGGTGATTGAGGAGAAGCTGATGAATCCATTCTGCCTTTCCAAGAAGTTGGTGATGCCATGAAGATGGTGCATTGGCCGAGTTAGGAAACTCACAAAAACACAAGGGAAGTTCCCTTAGACTTTTAAAACCTTTTTATTCATCTTATTCATTGCTTGTGCTTGAAAAGATACGTAAAATGATTATGATTGAATTGTGAGATTGTGTGCATCAAGTGTGATGCAGGATATTCATTTTCTTGTTTTTGATAGGTACTGATGCACCTTTGGGATAATGTATCAGGTACCATTGCTTGAGCCTCACTAAAGGTGTTCCTGGTCATTTCCTAGCTTCTCTAAGGTGGCTGTGAAGTCTGTTGAGAGGGGGAGATTCAAACCAGTTCTATGAAGAGGGCAAGCCGTGTGTGAAGTGTTGATCAGCCTCACTGGTGTTTTGAAGATGATCTGGTCGTGTCCTAGCTTCTCTAAGATGGCTGAGAAGTCAGTTGAGAGGGGGAGACTTCAAACCGGTTCCATGAAGAGGTGAAGCTGAAGTGTGAAGTGTGCGCAAAGC
Organism: Brassica napus; assembly: GCF_020379485.1. NCBI lineage: Eukaryota > Viridiplantae > Streptophyta > Magnoliopsida > Brassicales > Brassicaceae > Brassica > Brassica napus. Next base: position 189,771 of record NW_026014915.1, read on the forward strand.
TGTGAAGAGTTGCTGCACCTATTAGGCCGTGATCCAGAGCTTCTTGTGTCCAACCACACTGGTTCTAAGGCACAAGAGCTCACTGGCCAATCCCTAGGCTTTGGAGAGCTCTACTCTTTTTCCCTTGCAAGGTTTTGTCCCAATGGGTTTTCCTTGTAAGGTTTTTAATGAGGGAGACTCTTCAGAGTTCCAAGCTTGGCTTAGGATCTCCTAAAGTCAAGCTTGAGGGGGAGTGTTGAACTGAAGAGAAGATGGAGCTTGTACAATGATAGGGCAAGCTCTAGAAGATGTCTAGAAGAGTTCAATCAAGCTTCAGAAGTGTTCTGAAGAAGTTATCTTGTGAAGATAAGTCTAGGAAAGACTTAGACTGATCATGTGAGGGCTTTGGAGGAGTTAGAGAGAAGATGGAAGTGTGGTGCAAAGATAGGGCCAAGTCCAGGAGGGACTTAGAAGAGTATTTGGGCGAGTGTGCAAACTTAGGGACTGGCTGTACGGACCGTACGGATCCGTACGGACCGAGACATCCCGAAAGTTCACCAGTCAACCATTTGAGCACATTTGAAGTTGGTGCAAAAATAGGGCACTGGTGAAACTCTTAAGAGAAGAAGACAAAGGAGAGGCTGGCGAGTGACAGGCTGGAAAGGAGAGTCTCTTGCTGTAAAGTAAAAGCAAAAGGAGACCATGTATCTAGCAAAAGAAGTGGGCAGATTCATGGGAGCCTTTAGCTAGCCAATAAGGAGCCAGTCTTCCCTTGACCAGATTCAAATGGACCAATTATCCATCAGGAACAGCACAGCCACGACCAAGACCATCTGTCCATCTCATCCATTCATTTAAATTCAAGTTATAACAGCCCTTAGATTTAGGTTTATGATTGCAAGTTGTAAAGAGCATATATAAGCTCATAAGTGATGTTTTGTAACTCTTAAGTGAGTAAGGGGGTTTCCCTTCTCCTTCTCTAATCTGAAACACTTTCTTAGTCTCTCTAGTCTCTCATCCTGAATCTCTATACACGTTCTCAGTCTTGTTACTAATCTCTTAAACACTTAGACACACAAACACTCATCAAACTTCCTTTCTCTCAAATAGCTTCCAAGCTCTCTCTCTTTACCCATTTGGGTTTCATACACACATACAACCTGAGTACTCTTAAATCTCATAAGGAGAGTCATAAACTGAACCAGAACCAACAACTCTTTGTTTAAAACTAGAGGAGGAGGCAGAAGTTGCAGAAGCTGAGTGTGGCCACGTGCCTGATCAAATAAAACAAGAAGAAAAAGTTCCTGGAGGGTCATCTAAAGCTCTTGAATTGGTGCTTCCTACTGTTGAGCAAGGTGATAACTTTAAGTCTTTAGCTTGTGAGTTACTAATCAGGCCTTTGGTATGTCTTCAGCTCAGCTTAGTGGAACATCTGAGAGTTGTTAAGGGCCTGCAACAAGTTGTTTTTGAACCAGGAGGAAGCTTGTGTGTGGTTAGAAGAAATAAACAAATTCTAGATCAGAAAACAACTGCATACAAGCTCAATTTGCAAGGTTCATTCACTCTTGAAAAACAAGATTTGTGGTCAAATCTTTCTAAAGGGAGAGAGAATGGTATGATAAAAACTATTTGCAGAGAGAATGAAGGAGAGTCAGGAGGTAACACGTCCTTTATCAGGTTCATAACTGACCAGAACAAGCTGAGAAGAGATAAACAGGAACTGGTGGTGGTTAAAGAGAAGCCAGAACTGAAGGATGAGTATGGGGACCAAACCACACGACCACCTGACCAGAAGGATGTTACACTGAGAGTACATGGTCTCATGTTGATGATCAGGACGTGGGTAGGATCATCCTGGAGAGAAGCATTCAACTGCTATTGAGATGAAGACCAAGGAGGCTGAGACAGTAACTTTAGAGTTTTACTGTGGTAACTTTATTTTAACCACAGTAACTACTTGGGGAAGTTATCTGATGGGATGAGAAGGTAACTTAGTGAAGAGAAGAGAGGAAACTCGACCAAAGAGGATAAGGGAGGTTAAGGAAGGATAAGGGATCACTTTGACAGCCTGTATGATGCTGGAAAGGAGAAGTTACCTTTATACTAGTGCAAGCATGTGAGAAAGCACAGCCAAGTGATTCAAAAGGAGTTCCAGCATGTCCTTTGACTACACATGCTTAACCATTTCGAATTTCCTTGTTGCTCTCTCTATTAATACTTGTAAACCTCATCAGTAATTAATTAATGGAGTTTTGAGTCTCTCTCTCCTTATTCTCTCACTAGAATCTCTTAATCTCTTTAATCTTTTCATCTGATTATCCCTGATTGGTTGAATCATGCTCTAATACACAAAAGTGTATATGGTATCAGAGCCAGGTTGCTAAAAAGGAGAGAGTGTGATTTCGTTTTTCATAAAATCTGGGTGTTCTTGAGTGTTCTTGAGGGTTCTTGAGTGTTCTTGGTGTTCTTGAGTTCTGGTCTTTATTATCTGAGTGGTGTGAGATATTCTGATGGATTCAAACTATCTCAACATGGAAATGAAGCACAGATCTAGTACAACCATGGAGCTTGAAGAAGAGAGGGATGGCCATTGGTCAAGATGGGCAAAGAGAGCTTTGGAAAGCTGTGGGTTATGGAGTAGTCATGGAAAGGGGAAACCTTTCATGGAAATGGCTACTGAAGAAGGTCAGACAAGAGGTCTGAAGCTGGAAAATGAAGTTGTTCAAGGAAAGACTACAAAGAGTGAGATTGAAGCAACTTTAGGCAAGTCCAAGCTTGTGAGAGTCGTTGAGGACAGAGGGGTGATCCGCGGCTTGAGACAAGGAAAGGATGAGTGTTATCAGCTTGTGGGAAGGCTGAGAGAAGTATGGTCAGAGCTAGATGTGGTGAAGACACACACATCAAATCCGAGATGTTGTCAAGAAAGGAGGAAGCAGGATGTGATCTTCAGCTTCCTTATGGAAGAGGTATGTGAGCTTGTTAAATATACTTGTGATGTGTGGGAAATGAACAGGAAGCCAGAAAGATGGAAGGGAGGTACAAGCTGTAAGAGGGGAAGGTTGAGAAAACTTTCTAAGGAGTGGTTAATGAAGAGAAGGGCATGGAGAAAGGATAGCGAGTCTGAGCACTTAAGTGACAGGATGAGTGTAATCTTGAAGAGAATCAAGGATGTACTTCAGCAGATGGTTATAGGAGAGTGTTCATACTCAGCTTACATGGGAGAGACAGTAGGAGACAGTGCGGACATGAGAGGAATGGATACCAAGAGGGCAGATGAGTGTGTGACAAAGAAGGAATGGGATGAGTTGGTTAAGCATGTGTATGCTTTGGCTACGACCCGGAGTCTGGGTGCTCCTGCCAAAGCATCCACATCTAAACCCATCATCATTGACTCTGGAGCAACACACCACATGATCAGTGACAAGAGACTAATCAGTGAGGTTAAAGCAGCAACAGGGAGTGTCATGATAGCCAATGGTACCAGGATCCCAATAGAAGGAGTGGGAAACCTCAAGCTGTTTGAGAAGAACTCCACTGCCTTCTACCTACCTCAGTTTACATCCAATCTAATCTCAGTTAAGAAGGCTACAGTTGATCTGGATTGTCAAGTGGTGTTCAGACCAAATGAAGTTGAGTTCCAGGATTTGAAGACTGGAAGAGTTATTGGCAGAGGAGACAGCAAGCATCAGCTCTATCATCTCCAAACAACTGAGGCGCCTAGTCCTGTGGAGTCTGTGTGTTAAAGCAGCACAACGGATAGGTGAGATAATCTCACATGGCATGCAAGGCTGGGACATCCTCATGCCAAGGCAATTGAACTGATTCTACCAAGTATGGCGTTCAATCACTTGGAGTGTGAAGCTTGTATACTTGGAAAGCACTGTAGGACTGTCTTCCCAACATCAGAAACCAGATATGAGAATTGCTTTGATCTGGTACATTCAGACGTGTGGACAGCTCCCTGTATGTCTAGAGACAGCCATAAGTACTTTGTGACTTTCATTGATGAGAAGTCCAAGTACACATGGATCACCATGATTCCCTCCAAAGACAGAGTCCTGGAAGCCTTCATGAACTTCCAAGCATATGTTACTAACCAGTACAATGCCACTGTGAAGATTCTGAGGTCTGATAATGGAGGAGAATACACCAGCAATGCTTTCAAGAGTCATCTTGCAAAGCATGGGATTGTGCAACAAACTAGCTGTCCTTACACACCACAACAAAATGGGGTGGCTGAGAGGAAGAACAGACATTTGATGGAGGTTGCGAGATCAATAATGTTCCACATGAATGTCCCTAAGAAGTTTTGGAGTGATGCTGTTCAGACTGCTTGCTATCTCATCAATAGAGTGCCAACCCGTGTCTTGAAGAAACTGTCTCCCTTTGAAGTATTAAACAAGGCCAAGCCACACATTGATCATTTGAGAGTCTTTGGGTGCTTATGTTATGTGATGATTCCTGGAGAAAGAAGGAACAAGCTAGAAGCAAAGAGTACTAAAGCTATGTTCATTGGGTACTCAATCACTCAGAAAGGCTACAAATGTTATGATCCAATAACTAGGAGGGTTATGGTATCTAGAGAAGTGAAGTTTGTTGAGTCTAAAGGGTATTATGAGGAGAAGAAATGGGAAGACCTAGAGGATCTGTCCCGAGCTCCATCAGAGAAGGCAACAACATTGAGAGTGTTGTTGGAGAGGCTAGGGATAGGATTATCCCAAGATCAGGAACCAGGAAGAACCGGACCTTCTAATCAAGCTGGAGAAGCTGGAGGAACAACCCCTCTTGATCATGAGAGGGGGAATGGATCTGAATCAGGGGAGCAGGAGCATAACCAAGAGGATTCAGGTCAGCATGATCAGGAAGAGACACAGGAAGTAGAGAGTGAAGCTCAGTCAGGTGGAAATGAGCACTCTTCAAACCTTTGACTAGATTCAAACCTTTGACTAGATTCAAACCTTTGACTAGATTCAAACCTTGGTGCCTTATCCATATACTATGCACTCTTCACATCCTGAATAGTGAATAGTTAACCTGAATAGTGACTAGTGATTTACTATTCACTTTTACACCAACTTGCCCAAACTTCTCCAATCTTACTGTGGTAACTCTCCAAAGTTACTGTGGTAACTTTGGAGTTACTGTCTGACCCAAATCTTCTCTAAATGGTGTCTAAGTCCCTCCTGGACTTAACCCTATCTTTGCACACTCATCAGACCACTTCTGAAGCCTTAAGACTCTCCCAAAGCCTTAACATACAATCTCTGAAGATCTTGCCATGTCTTTGCACAAGCACCAACTCAACTCATCACTTTTGCTTCTCCACTTCTTCTCTTCAAGTTAACACTCCCCCTCAAGCTTGACTCTAGCTGATCCTAAGTCAAGCTTGGAACCTTGAAGAACTTCCTCATTAAAAACCTCACCAAGGAAAACCCTTTGGGACAAAACCTTGATGAGGGAAAAAGAGTAAAGTCTCCAAGGCCTAGGGATTGGCCAGTGAGTCTTTGTGCCTTACCAACAATGTAAGGGACACAAAGACTCTAGATCATGGCCTCTACAATCATCCCACGCCTTGTACTCTCCTTACTGCCTAATCTTGGTCTCTCCCCCTTTCACCTAACCTCTTGTTAGGTTGAAGTGCTCGGACACACCAGATCAGCCTCTTCTTGGAGATACAACTTCTCTTACTGAGTCGTGGCTGCTTCTTCTTCTTCTAGAGTCGCCACCTTGTTGCTTGAGCTACATGAGGATGCTTCAGCCACTCTCCAATCACCGCAACACTTGACGCCGCCTTGGACATTGCTTCTTCATCCTTCATCATACTTCTCAACAGGTTGCTTCCTCTTCTAGAATAACCACCAAGCTCTCTTGGATCATGTAAGCTTCAACACTCCCCCTCAAGCTTGAGACTCTCACAGGAACAAGCTTGAATGGATTGCTTCATGATCCTCACACACACACCATTGCCGCTCCTCTTCTGATCTTGCCATCTTCATGGAATGCTTGTGGAAGCTTCAGCTATCTCTCCAATCACTTCACACTAGAAGCCGCCTTGATAGAATTGCCTTCATCTTCTCACAGCCAAGAGTACTCTGTCTTAGTTTGAGTACTCTCTTGAATAGACTCGCCACAGCGTAAGCCCGGATGGCTCCTTCTTCAGATGCTTGCAATGGACTTCTTGGATCGCTTGGAAGCTCACTAAACTCCCCTCCTCAAGCTTGGATTGAGTATAGGTCCAAGCTTGCAAGTGAGCTTCAGTGACACTTCACACCAGTGGCGCATCACCACTTCTCTCTCAACTCTCCATTGCTCCACACAATGGGCAAAGTCTTCCTCTTTCAACTCGGATGGATGGTGAACCAAGAACACCTCTTGTGAACCTGAAACATCACTCAAACTCCAGCAAAGATAAGACACAAGTGCATTGGGTCAACCCTTGATGCATCATCAAGTTTGAACACCAATGTCTTTAAGCAATGCAACAGATTAAACTAGACATTTTCAAGTTCTAATCTTTGCAAGCAAACTCTCTAAGCACTAGCATGATCCTAACAGATTCAATACAAGCTACTTAGGCAATTTTAAAGCTTCTTTATTCAGCATTTAGACATGAATCTAATGCTTCAATGTAAGACAGCCATTTGACAGTATGCACTAACCTTAATCAGTTTTAATTCATGAATGCAACAATACAATCCATCACACATTCATTTATAACTTAGGCTAAGCATTACTATCATCACTTAACATCAGACAATGCATTACTTTCAATCTGTTTTCAGTTCATGAGCTTCAAACAATATCATTTCACATTTAGCAAACTCATTACTTAACAGGAGCAAGCATTTTACTCTTTAAACACTAAACAAGCCTTTAAAGCATCCTGGGATAGATTCAACTAATTATATTTAGCAATCACACATTATCCTCAGGTTTTTTTCAATCAATACACATCACAATAACCAGGCAACAACACAACACAAGCTCAATATCAAGAAGGTTTTAAAGAATCGCTTACACAAGGAACCAGGTTGGTTCCTTAAGCCTCCAAAGGCAATCTGGCCATGATATGGTTGGATTCAAGAGTCTAGGTCGTCACCCAACTCCTTCTCCTTCAGTTCATGGCCTCCTTCTTGTTTCTCACACCCAAAGACCCCTCCTTTCTTCATACTTCAAACCGGCTTCTCTTAGCTTCATCTTTCTTGTATCCGGATGTGATAAGCTCTTGGACAAGGAGCTTTGGCTTGAGGTTCATGACGCCTCTCCATCCTCCTCTGCTTCCAAAGAGACACTCTCCATCAGGTAAAGACAGGCACGGTTGAGAGATAAGGAGAACACTCCATGCTTCAAGCTTCTTTCTTCTTCAAGAACTGAACTCGGCTGGTAATGTCTTCAAGGGTTTGGTTTGAGCTGAGATGAGAGCTGTGGATTTGCGAAAGCTCAGCTCAGGTTCTGATGAACCTGGCTCTGATACCATATGAGATTTGAGAGCTCTGGCTGTGTATGTGTATGAGAAGCCATTAGAGGCAAAGAATAAGGTCTTGAACTAGTTGAATAAGAGGTCTGATGAAACTAGTATGAACTTGAATCAGAAACAAAGAGACTTTGAGAGATTGGATAGATTAAAGACTAAGAAAGGGGTAGATTAAGGGAATCTGATCAAGAACACACTTTTATATTTATGAAGGAGATGGGGAAATCCCCCATACTCTCTTAAGAGAGTTACAAACGCCCATGAGGTCTTTATATAGGTTTTACACTCTTGCAAACTCATAAACCTATATCTAATGGATAGAAATAACTTAAGAGGAATGGATGGTGAGGATGAGTTGGTCTTGTTGTGATCTGAGTGATGTGTGCTGATTGGATGAGCTAAGCTGGCTCACTTTAATTCAAACCAAGGCTGAGCTTTGATTGGTTCTTCTTAGGCTCCTTTGTATCTGTCCACAGATCAGTCTAGGTGCATGGTCGTGGCTGCCTTCCTCTTTACAGCTCCAGCCAGCCTGTCGATACCCCAAAGTAACCAATCAGCTCCACACAGCATCTTCTTGATTCCCTTTGACTAGATTCAAACCTTGGTACCTTATCCATATACTATGCACTCTTCACATCCTGAATAGTGAATAGTTAACCTGAATAGTGACTAGTGATTTACTATTCACTTTTACACCAACTTGCCCAAACTTCTCCAATCTTACTGTGGTAACTCTCCAAAGTTACTGTGGTAACTTTGGAGTTACTGTCTGACCCAAATCTTCTCTAAATGGTGTCTAAGTCCCTCCTGGACTTAACCCTATCTTTGCACACTCATCAGACCACTTCTGAAGCCTTAAGACTCTCCCAAAGCCTTAACATACAATCTCTGAAGATCTTGCCATGTCTTTGCACAAGCACCAACTCAACTCATCACTTTTGCTTCTCCACTTCTTCTCTTCAAGTTAACAGGGAGAACCTACTGGTTTAAGAGAGGAAGCACAAGAGAATGTTCAGGCTGAAGAACAGGTTGAGACCTTGCGGAGGAGCACAAGGATAAGGAGGGATCCTTCCAACTGGGTAAACACGAGAGTGTACTACAATGCCCAGGCTGTGGAGCATCCTTCTCAAGCCGTGTGTTCCTTTGCAGAATATCCAGAAGAGCACATGGTGTTTATGTGTAACTTGGATGAGAATGAGATACCAAGATCTTATGAAGAAGCTATGAAGCACAAGGTTTGGAGAGATTCAGTAGGAGATGAAAGGGATGCAATGATCAGGAATGATACTTGGTATTATGATTTTAGAGAGTTGAACAGGTATTGAGAGATTTAGAGAAAGATTAAGGTGAGATGAGATGATTTATGAAATGTAGAAGAGAAACATGATGAACTAGAGAGAGAATATGATAAACTCGTGTTAATCATTAATCAAGGCAGAGTTTACAATATATAGCAAAGGAAAGACTAGGGTTTCAGCATAAGAGATAAGGCAAAGCATATGTAGTCAAAGCTAAAGGGAGCGGATGGTTTGAACTAGCCAATGGAGTGCTTCACACACTTTCAGCATATTCCAAGATGCTGGTCACTTTACAGCTATGCCAGCCTGTCTTATCCGCGTCTCCTTTCTTCCCTTAAACGGTCACAAGCCTCCTTAACACTCAAGGTAACTCTCCAAAGTAACTTGGGTAAGGATGGTAAGTTTTGGTTGATGATGGGTCGACCCGAGAAGGTACGGCCTGTACGGCCAGTACGGTCAGTACGGATTGTACGGACTGGTCGACCTCATACCTCATCCTTTCCTTAACACATCCTTCTCATAATGCTTCCTTCTACCCTATCACTTCCCTTGCTTATACTCAACTCATTTCAACACTCCCCCTCAAGCTTGAATTCTAGAATCCATTCAAGCTTGGAACAGCCATGAGATCTTCCTCATTAAAAAAACCTCACCAAGGAAAACCCATTGGGACAAAACCTTGATGAGGGAAAAAGAGTAAAGACCTCATGGCAAAGGGGATCAGCTCCTTGAGGAAAGATCTATGAGTCCCAATCTGGTATGAATGGACTCCATAGTCTTTTGTCTTGCAGCCTTGGTGAACACATCCGCAAGTTGATCCTCACTCCTTGTGTAGCATGGCAAGATTACTCCCAAGACAATCATCTGCCTCACCTTGTGACAATCAACTTCAATGTGCTTGGTTCTCTCATGGAAGACTGAGTTGGTTGCAATGTGTATAGCCGCTTGATTGTCACAATGCATAGTCATTGGAGTTGCTTGCTCTATCTCCAAATGCTTCAAGATCCCTTTGATCCATACCAACTCATTGGTAAGCTTCAGCATTGCTCTATACTCAGCTTCAGCACTTGAACAAGACACCACTTTCTGCTTCTTGCTCTTCCAAGTCACTAAGTTGCCTCCAATGAATGTACAGTAGCCAGTGGTTGATCTTCTGTCTGCTCTATCTCCAGCCCAATCCGCATCACAATATCCCACTACTTCAGTACTCTTGTTGCATCCCATCCAAACTCCAAGGCTTGATGTCCCGTTCAGATACAAGAGCAGTCTCTCCACCATGCGCCAGTGATGATCCTTTGGAACTTGCATATGCTGGCTCACTTGGTTCACAGCAAAGCAAATGTCTGGTCGTGTGATGGTGAGGTAGATGAGCTTCCCTACTAGCTTCCTGTATAGCTTTGGATCATGAAAGGCCTTGCTATCTTCAACCTCCCCCTCACGTGGAACCTTGTATCCATCTTCAAGAGGCATCTTTGCTGTCTTGTCTCCTTGTATACCTGCATCTTTCAAAAGATCAAGTGTATACTTCCTTTGGGAAATGAACAATCCTTCCTTAGATTTACACAACTCAATTCCAAGGAAGTATTTCATTTCCCCTAAGTCTTTGATTTCAAACACAGATTTCAAAAACTCCTTTGTGGCTTTTATACCAGCCTTATCACTACCTGTTATGATAATGTCATCAACATATACGAGTAGACAGATGATACCTGAAGGTGTAGTGAGGGTGAAGAGGGTGTGATCCAACTCTGACTTCTTGAACCCACGGCCATTCAGAGTAGTACTCAGCTTGTTGTACCATGCTCTAGGTGATTGCTTCAACCCATAGATTGCCTTCTTGAGTCTCAATACATTCCCTGGTTTCACAAGATGTTCAAGACCCGGTGGTGGATGCATGTACACTTCATCTTCTAGTTCTCCCTGAAGAAATGCATTCTTCACATCCATCTGCCAAAGCTCCCACTCAAGGTTCACAGCAAGAGACAATACAATTCTTATTGTATGTAGCTTGGCAACAGGGGCAAAGGTATCAATGTAGTCTTCCCCATATGTTTGAGTGTATCCTCTAGCCACCAGTCTTGTCTTCTTTCTGTCAATGGTTCCATCAGGTAGATACTTAATGGTGAATATCCACTTGCTGGTTACTGCCTTCTTTCCTTTTGGCAACTCACTTTCAAACCAAGTGTCATTCTTTATCATGGCATTTGCCTCATCTCCAACAGATTCCTTCCAATCTTGATGTAGCATTGCCTCTTCATATGATCTTGGTACACTACTTTCATCTGGGCTCATCATGAATGCGCAATGCTCCTTTGGATAACAGGCAAATGAACACACAGCTTGAGAAGGATGCTCCACAGCCTGGGCATTGTAGTACACTCTCGTGTTTACCCAGTTGGAAGCATCTCTCTTCAGCCGTGTGCTTCTCCTCAATGGTACCTCAGCTGGTGCTTGCTCTGGTGCTTCTACTTCAGTTGCTTCCACCTCTCCTTGTTCTGGTAACTCATTAAGTTCTTCATTACTTGGTTCAGCTCCACCTTGATCAGGATGATCCGCAAAATCTTGATTCTCATCATCCGGCTCAATTCCATTCCCTCCCTCATGATCAAGGTGAGATGGTTCTTCAGCTTCTTGTCTTTCAGATGACTGATTCTCTGTCGACTCCTGGGACATTCCAATTCCAAGACCTTCTAGTATCTGTCTCAAGCTTGTAGCTCTATCTGAAGTTTGTGAAAGATCCTCCAGCTCTTTCCAATCTTTATCTTCTTAGTAGCTCTTCTCTTCAAAGAACTTGACATCTCTTGATACAAGAACTCTCCTTGACTCAGGAACAAAGCACTTGTATCCCTTCTGTGTGGTTGAGTATCCTATCATCATAGCTTTGATACTCTTTGCTTCCAGCTTGTTTCTCATCTCTCCCGGGATAAGAACATAGCTTACACACCCAAACACGCTTAGGTGATCTAGGACTGGCTTTGTTGAGATGAGAGAATAAAGAGTTGATATATTGAGAGAGGAAGAGGATTGAGACAGACAGTAACTTTGGAGTTACCACAGTAACTTTGGTTTTACTGTGGTAACTAAGGTAAAGCTTGGAAAGTTACCTTGGCTCACATTGGAGAGTAAGCCACGACCAAGAGCTGTATGGATAAGGGAGGAACAGTCTGGATAAGGTTTCCTCACAGCTAGAGAGGCTGGAGACAGGCTGTAAAGTAGACAGCATCTAGTAAAAGATGCCAAAGGGATCAAGCATGTGAAGACTCCCATTGGCTTCTTTTGGATGGCTCTCTTTGACTACACATGCCCTGAACCTCTACCTTATCTAATTGATTTCGAATTTGATTGTCTCTCTCATATAAGTATGTTGTAAACCTCATCTTTATTAATTAATGGAGTTTTGAGTCTCTCTCTCTTAAGTCTCTCTCTTGTTCTTAATCTCCAATCTCTTTAATTCTCAGATTAGACTTAATCACTCTTTAAATCACCAAATCTAATATGGTATCAGAGCCAGGTTCCTTTAAAAGGAGAGAGTGATTTCGTTTTTCTAAATGTTCTTGAGTGTTCTTGAGTGTTCTTGAGAGTTCTTGAGATTTTTCAAGAGCTAGATCCCTTAAAAGTCAAGTTTGTGTCTGTTGGTGTTTCTTTTGGAGAGTCAGCTTCAAGGGAGTCCCTTTAGGTGTTTGACAAGGTCAGAAGATGGGTCTAGCTTGTGGTTCAGCAAGGCGTGAAGAGAAGGAAGAGAGAGGGAATGAGTGGGGGTGGTTCTCACAAATGAAAACGACTCTGAAGAGGTGTGGAGTTTGGAGAAACCATGAGAAGGAAGAGTCTTTGAAGGGTAAAGCTGCTGAGAAAGATCTGACAGCAAGAGAAACAAGTGGAAATTGCTTTAGTCTTGAAGAAAGTACACTGCTTGAGAAGATTGAAGATGTTTATGAGAACAAGATCAGTCTTAGGAGAGTGTATGAAGTCAAGAAGGTGATTAGTGGAGGTAAACCAGGAAGAGAAGAGTTCAATAACCATGTGAGGAAGCTACAACATTTGTGGGTTGAACTACAAGGGTTGAGATCCCATGTGGATGGGGATACTACACAAGAGCAAGAGACGGTCTTGAAGCTCTTGGCGAGCATGGAGTCATCATATGGGTGGCTGGTAGAGATGGTTCTAAGAGGGGAACAGCTTCCGGAAATGGAAGAGATTTGTGGGCTTATAAGAAGGGCGTATGAGATAATGAGAGATGATGAGAGGCTAACCATGAGTAGGAGTGAGAGCTCATGGAAGCCAACTGGGAGTAGGAGTGAGAGCTTCCAGAAGCTAACCATGAGTAGGAGTTATACACTTTTGTGTATTAGAGCATGATTCAACCAATCAGGGATAATCAGATGAAAAGATTAAAGAGATTAAGAGATTCTAGTGAGAGAATAAAGAGAGAGAGACTCAAAACTCCATTAATTAATAACTGATGAGGTTTACAAGTATTAATAGAGAGAGCAACAAGGAAATTCGAAATGGTTAAGCATGTGCAGTCAAAGGACAGGCTGGAACTCCTTTTGAATCACTTGGCTGTGCTTTCTCACATGCTTGCACTAGTATAAAGGTAACTTCTCCTTTCCAGCATCATACAGGCTGTCAAAGTGATCCCTTATCCTTCCTTAACCTCACTTATCCTCTTTGGTCGAATTTCCTCTCTTCTCTTCACTAAGTTACCTTCTCATCCCATCAGATAACTTCCCCAAGTAGTTACTGTGGTTAAAATAAAGTTACCACAGTAAAACTCTAAAGTTACTGTCTCAGCCTCCTTGGTCTTCATCTCAATACTCCCCCTCAAGCTTGACCATGTAGAACAAGTCAAGCTTGGAAACCATGAAGACCTCCCTCGTTAAAAACCTCACCAAGTAAAACCCATTGGGATAAAACCTTGATGAGGGAAAAAGAGTGGAGACTCCATGGTTAAGGGGCTCAGCTCCTAGGAGTCAGATCAATGAGTCCAAGCCTTGACAGTATGGACTCCATTGTCTTCAATCTCGCTGCCTTAGTAAACACATCTGCAAGCTGATCTTCACTTCTTGTATAACATGGCAGAATCACTCCTAAGATGATCATCTGCCTCACCTTATGACAATCCACCTCTATGTGCTTTGTTCTCTCATGAAACACTGAATTGGAGGCAATGTGGATAGCTGCTTGATTGTCACAATGCATTGTCATAGGTGTGGCCTGCTCGATCTCCAAGTGCTTCAAGATCCCCTTGATCCACACCAACTCATTTGTAAGCTTCGACATAGCTCTATACTCAGCTTCAGCACTTGAACAGGAGATGACCTTCTGCTTCTTACTCTTCCAAGTAACCAGATTCCCTCCAATGAATGTACAATACCCAGTAGTTGATCTCCTGTCCACTCTATCTCCTGCCCAATCAGCATCACAATACCCAACCACTTCTGTACTGCCATTGCAACCCATCCAAACTCCTTGTCCATGTGAGCCACTCAAATACCTCAGTATCCTATCAACCATCTTCCAGTGATGTACCTTTGGCGCCTGCATATGTTGGCTCACTTGATTCACAGCAAAGCATATATCAGGTCTGGTGATAGTCAAGTAGATCAGCTTACCCACCATCCTCCTATACAGCTTAGCATCCTCAAACAACTGGTTCTCTTCAACCTCCCCCTCACGCAAGACCTTATACCCTTCCTCAAGAGGTGTCTTAGCTATCTTCCCTCCAAGCACATCAGTCTCCTTCAGCATATCCATAGTATACTTCCTTTGAGACATAAACAAACCCTCCTTAGATCTGCATATCTCAATCCCCAAAAAATACTTCATCTCTCCCAAGTCTTTAATATCAAACACAGACTTGAGAAACTCTTTGGTGGCTTTAATCCCAGCCTTATCACTCCCTGTGTAATGAGATCCTAGGACCCTGCTCTGGATGGTTTGGATAGATCCTTGCATAAACGAATCAAAGACTCAAGTTTATCAAGGCTGTGGATCGAATGGTGACACAAGAGGCTGCGGAAAGGCTCCTTGATACTCCTAGGCTTAGATCGGATATGACACACCTTTCTAAAGCCCTTGGGCGTTGGATATTACACACCAACAGACTGGATACTACACACCAGACACTCTCTTAACTCGTGAAAGCAAGGGAGAAGAAAACACAAGGTTTAAACAAAAGATAACTTAGATTAGAATGAGGGTTTGTGATACACTTAAATAGAGAGATCCTTGTACATGCACAAGGTCTCGAAAACATAAGAAAACTTAAAGGAAAAGGCTCCACACGGTTTCAAAGTAATAACACAACACTTAGACTAAAACATAATATAAGATAGATGATGAAGTCGGTCCAAGATGCCTTAGGCCGAGTTGCATCCAAGATACATCAACTAGGAATGTGTAAGTGAACTTGATACCTCATTAAAAACCTTGATTAGAAAACCCAGTGGGACAAAACTAATCAAGGGAAAAAGAGTATACCAAGCCACTTGCCTAGATGATGATCAGCTTGATGGTAAGATCACATGAATGGTGATGAGTGTGTCTTGGTAGCTCAAGCTTCTACCAAGACAGTCTTCTTGCTTCTTAGAGATCTTCAGTATGTTTCCAACGGCTTCTTTGAGTCTCCTTGTCATTGCACGAGTGATAGGACCTGTGGGAATGGCTAGGACAGCTTCCTCTTCAGCTAGTGTATCTTCAGTCTCTCCTTCTTCATCTTTATCAACTAGCTGGTCCATGATCATATCATCCCCTCCCACTTGAAAAGGATTTGTCCTCAAATCTGGCTCATCTGCAATAAAAGGGATCAAGTCAGTAACATTGAAGCTATTACTCACATCATACTTACCTTGCAAATCCAGTTTGTAGGCATTGTTGCTGATCTTCCTTATGACCTTAAAAGGTCCATCAATCCGCGGCATCAGCTTGGACTTCCTTTCATTGGGAAACCTCTCTTTCCTTAGGTGAATCCAGACCTGATCACCCACTTCAAAGACCATCTCACGCCTTCCTTTGTTAGCATGCTTAACATACTGTTTGGTTGTTGCCTCAATGTTGAGCCTAGCCTGCTCGTGGAGTTGTTTCACCATCTCTGCCTTCTTTTTGCCATCAATGCTGACCCTTTCACACTCAGGTAAAGGGATTAAATCCAAAGGAGAGTTGGGATTGAACCCATAAACAATCTCAAAAGGAGAAAACTTAGAAGTAGAATGCACAGCATGATTGTATGCAAATTCACAATGAGGCAAATAGTCTTCCCATGATTTCAAGTTTTTCTTTATGAATGCACGCAAGAGTGTTCCTAGAGTCCTATTAACTACTTCAGTTTGTCCATCAGTTTGTGGATGACAAGTAGTAGAAAACAAGAGTTTAGTACCTAGCTTAGACCAAAGAGTCTTCCAAAAATAACTAAGAAACTTAGTATCTCTATCAGAAACAATAGTCTTAGGCATGCCATGTATGCGCACAATCTCTTTAAAGAACAAGTTAGCAATATGCAATGCATCATCAGTTTTGTGACAAGCTATGAAATGTGCCATCTTTGAGAACCTATCCACAACCACAAAGATAGAATCCTTTCCAGTCCTAGTTCTAGGCAAGCCAACAATGAAATCCATAGATATGTCATTCCAAGGATGATAAGGTATAGGGAGAGGAGTATACAAACCGTGAGACTGAACCTTAGACTTGGCTTGTTTGCAAGTTGCACATCTCTCACATAGTTTCTCCACATCTCTTTTCATCCGAGGCCAAAAGAAATGATCCTGCAAAGTTTTAAGAGTCTTTGCAATACCAAAGTGACCCATGAGACTTCCTCCATGAGATTCCCTAACAAACAAGTCTCTCAAAGAACAGTTAGGCACACACAATCGATTATCATAGAAAAGAAAACCATCATGCCTAAAGTAGTGTCCCTCAGCAAATTTCTCACAAGAGTTGTAAGCTTCTTTAAAATCAGGATCATTCTCATACATTCCTTTAATCTGCTCAAATCCTAATAGCTTAGCATCAAGAGTGTTCAAGAGAACATACCTTCTGGATAGTGCATCAGCAACTATGTTTTCCTTACCTTGTTTATACTTGATGACATAAGGAAATGTCTCAATGAACTCAACCCACCTTGCGTGTCTCTTGCTGAGTTTGTGCTGTCCTTTGAGGTATTTGAGAGACTCATGATCTGTGTGTATGACGAACTCTTTAGGCCAGAGGTAGTGTTGCCAAGTCTGCAAGGCTCTCACCAAGGCATATAGTTCTTTATCATAAGTTGCATAGTTGAGGGTAGCTCCTCCAAGCTTCTCACTGAAGTATGCAATGGGTCTCTTCTCCTGCATCAATACAGCACCAATTCCAATTCCTGAAGCATCACATTCTATTTCAAAAGTTTTATTAAAATCAGGAAGTATAAGAAGAGGGGCATTAGTAAGCTTCTCTTTTAGGCATTGAAAGGCAAGTTCTTGTGCTTCTCCCCACTTGAATCCGACTTCTTTCTTGATTACTTCAGTCAAGGGAGATGCTATGGTGCTGAAGTCTTTCACAAAGCGCCTATAGAAACCAGCAAGTCCATGGAAGCTCCTCACTTCACTCACTGTCTTAGGAATTGGCCATTCTCGTATAGCTCTTACTTTCTCCGGATCAACTTTAACCCCATCTGCACCCACAATAAAGCCTAAAAAGACCAAGTGATCCGTTCCAAAAGTACACTTCTTAAGGTTAGCAAAAAGAGATTCCTTTCTAAGCACATCAAGAACAGCTCTAAGATGTTCTATATGATCATTAAAGCTCTTACTGTATACAAGGATGTCATCAAAGTATACCACAACAAATATGCCAATGAATGATCTAAGAACATGATTCATTAATCTCATGAATGTACTAGGTGCATTGGTTAATCCAAATGGCATGACTAACCACTCATATAGACCATGTTTAGTTTTGAATGCAGTTTTCCATTCATCTCCTTCTTTCATCCTAATCTGATGGTATCCACTTTTCAAATCAATCTTAGAAAATATGCAAGAACCATGCAATTCATCAAGCATATCATCTAATCTAGGAATAGGATGGCGATACTTTACAGTGATATTGTTGATGGCTCTGCAATCAACACACATGCGCCAGCTCCCATCTTTCTTGGGCACAAGTAGCACTGGAACAGCACAAGGACTCATGCTCTCTCGGATATGCCCTTTCTCCATCAGTTCCTCCACTTGCCTTTGTAGTTCTTTGGTCTCCACCGGATTGGTTCTGTATGCTGGCCTATTGGGAAGTGTAGAACCGGGCACAAAATCAATTTGGTGCTCAATCCCTCGCACTGGTGGTAGTCCATTGGGACTATCTTCTGGAAAAACATCTTGATATTCCTGTAAAAGATTGACAAGTTCACTCGGATACTCCGGTGCAATGTTAGTAGTAGTCAAGAGGGATTCCTTATAGATAAACAAAAGAATAGGAAGGTTAGAGCAGAGAGATCTTTTAACATCACCAGACTTGGCATAGAAGTTTAGTTGCTTTGTTGATTCAGCGGGAAGATCTATCTCTTTCTTCTTTTGTAGCTGGAGCTGATCAACCTGAACTTCCTTAGGAGTCATAGGCACAAGAACTGTCTTTCTCCCTTTAAACTCAAAGGTGTGCTTGTTGGCATACCCATCATGTATCACACGTCTATCTGATTGCCACGGCCTTCCAAGGAGAATGTGTCCAGCTTCCATAGGCAACACATCACAAAGAATCTCATCTTCATATTTACCAATGGCTAAGGGAACCATAACCTGAGTAGATACTCTCATCTCGCCCTCTTCATTGAGCCATTGGAGCCTATATGGTTTAGGATGCTTCTGGACCCTCAAACCCAACTTTTTAACCATAGTCTCACTCGCAACGTTGACACAACTGCCTCCATCCACAATAAGACTACAGACCTTTCCTTGCACTAGACATCTAGTATAGAAGAGATTCTCTCTTTGCTCCATCTCCTCGGTCTTGCTTTGAAGACTCAAGGTTCTTCTAGCAACTAGCAATCTTCCAGCAACCGGGTTGGCAACATACTCCTCTTCTGAACTGTGATCTTCTTCGGCTTCTGTCTCATCATCAGCAGATTCATATTCTCCATTGGCATGAAGGATCATCACACGTTTGTTGGTACATTCATTAGCATAGTGCCCACGCCCTTGGCACTTAAAACACTTCACATCTCTTGCACGCGAGCTTGTAGCTTCCACTTTACCCTTATCTTTGTTGTAGATGCTACTAGACTTGGCTTCTTCTTTTGGCTGTGGCTTGCTCTCCTTTTGATAGCTCGGTTTATCTTCCTTAGAGGTCTGTTATCTATTGGAACCATAGCTGCCACGCGCATGACTTCTTCTCTTAACTTGCTGCTCCACCAAGATAGCTTTGTGTAGCATTTCCTCTATCTCCAAGTAGTGTTGCATCTCCACTCTATCTTGTATCTCACGGTTGAGTCCACCAAGGAACCGTGCCATGGTAGCTTCACTGTCCTCAGATACACAAGCTCTTAGCATAAGCAACTCCATCTCTTGAAAGTATTCCTCTACAGACTTTGATCCTTGTGTGAGCAGTCTCAGCTTTTGATGAAGATCACGGTGATAATGGCTTGGTACAAACCTCTTACGCATCACAGCTTTCATCTCTGCCCATGTTTCAATGGGAAATTCACCATTGCGCCTCTTGTTTGTAACCAACTGATCCCACCAGCTCAATGCATAGTCATTGAACTCGGTAGCAGCTACCTGAATCTTCTTAGTCTCTGAGTAATGCTGACAGTTGAAAACGAGTTCGATCTTCTTCTCCCACTCAAGATAGGCATCTGGATCAGCTTTACCATGGAAAGGAGGAATCTTAAGCTTTAACCCTGATAGCTCATTGCGTCTATGCCTCCGGCCCTCATGATCACGTCGAGATCTTCTACTGCTACGTCTTGAACCGGAGCTATGGCTACTTCTCTCATAGAAGTTATCAGTCTCTTCTGATCCAGCATGCTCACGCTGACCTTGTCTGTTTCTTCTTGGCTCATGTCTTGAACCAGATGCTTGTCCTTGCCCATCATGCGGTCTCTGATCATACTTCTCTTCCAGTAACTTCACCATCGCTTCCATCACTTGTTTGGTGATTGCTTCTTGCAGCAATCTATTCCTTCGCACAAAGGTTTCATCATCCTCCTCAGACCCCATTGCTTCCTGATACACGAAAAACTTGAACCAGTAAGTAGTTCAAAAGAATTCAGAACTCAAGATTCAAATAAGGAAACAAAGTATTCAAACAAAGCGGCAAATGAAGATACTTGATCAACACGCGACGATTTGAATTCAATCTTTTCGAAAATGAAACAATAACAGATCAGATTCAACGGATGATGAAATGAGATAATCAAATCCTGATCTATGATTCTAACAACAGATCGAGTCACACAATCACAAGAAACTTTCGGATCAATCAAAACGATAACGTAATCGACAAGAATGTGAAAAGGTTTTTGCTCAAAACTTGATCGAAATTCTTAGATCTATCAGTATGAGACACGAAACAATTAGATCTAGCAATCCTGATAATGAAACAAGCAGATCAAGTGAGAATAAACACACAAGAACCAATCAAGAAAAATATGAATCGACAAAGAGTAGATCTTTTAAGAAATCGCAAAAGAGAAATCGAAACTCCCCTTCCAGAGTGCTCTGATACCACTTAATGAGATCCTAGGACCCTGCTCTGGATGGTTTGGATAGATCCTTGCATAAACGAATCAAAGACTCAAGTTTATCAAGGCTGTGGATCGAATGGTGACACAAGAGGCTGCGGAAAGGCTCCTTGATACTCCTAGGCTTAGATCGGATATGACACACCTTTCTAAAGCCCTTGGGCGTTGGATATTACACACCAACAGACTGGATACTACACACCAGACACTCTCTTAACTCGTGAAAGCAAGGGAGAAGAAAACACAAGGTTTAAACAAAAGATAACTTAGATTAGAATGAGGGTTTGTGATACACTTAAATAGAGAGATCCTTGTACATGCACAAGGTCTCGAAAACATAAGAAAACTTAAAGGAAAAGGCTCCACACGGTTTCAAAGTAATAACACAACACTTAGACTAAAACATAATATAAGATAGATGATGAAGTCGGTCCAAGATGCCTTAGGCCGAGTTGCATCCAAGATACATCAACTAGGAATGTGTAAGTGAACTTGATACCTCATTAAAAACCTTGATTAGAAAACCCAGTGGGACAAAACTAATCAAGGGAAAAAGAGTATACCAAGCCACTTGCCTAGATGATGATCAGCTTGATGGTAAGATCACATGAATGGTGATGAGTGTGTCTTGGTAGCTCAAGCTTCTACCAAGACAGTCTTCTTGCTTCTTAGAGATCTTCAGTATGTTTCCAACGGCTTTTTTGAGTCTCCTTGTCATTGCACGAGTGATAGGACCTGTGGGAATGGCTAGGACAGCTTCCTCTTCAGCTAGTGTATCTTCAGTCTCTCCTTCTTCATCTTTATCAATTAGCTGGTCCATGATCATATCACTGTGATAATCAAATCATCCACATACACCAAAATCACTATGATCCCTGATGGTCCAACCAGTGTGAAGAGTGTATGATCTAGTTCAGACTTCCTGAACCCTCTCCCATTGAGAGTTGTACTAAGCTTTCTGTACCAAGCTCTAGGAGACTGCTTCAGCCCATATATAGCCTTCTTCAATCTCAAAACATTCCCTGGCTTTACTAGATGCTCAAGACCAGGAGGTGGATGCATGTATACTTCATCTTCGAGTTCACCTTGCAAGAAAGCATTCTTCACATCCATTTGCCACAAATCCCACTCCAAGTTTGTTGCAATAGATAACACAATTCGAATTGTGTGAAGCTTGGCCACTGGTGCAAAAGTATCAATGTAATCTTCCCCATAAGTCTGTGTAAATCCTCTTGCAACCAGCCTAGTCTTGCGCCTATCTATCTCCCCATTTGCAAGATACTTGATGGTGAAGATCCATCTGCTTGAAACTGCCTTCTTCCCTTTAGGTAACTCACTCTCATACCAAGTATCATTCCTGATCATTGCATCCCTTTCATCTCCTACTGAATCTCTCCAAACCTTGTGCTTCATAGCTTCTTCATAAGATCTTGGTATCTCATTCTCATCCAAGTTACACATAAACACCATGTGCTCTTCTGGAAACTCTGCAAAGGAACACACGGCTTGAGAGGGATGCTCCACAGCCTGGGCATTGTAGTACACTCTCGTGTTTACCCAGTTGGAAGGATCCCTCCTTATCCTTGTGCTCCTCCGCAAGGTCTCAACCTGTTCTTCAGCCTGAACATTCTCTTGTGCTTCCTCTCTTAAACCAGTAGGTTCTCCCTGCTCATTTCCACCTGACTGAGCTTCACTCTCTACTTCCTGTGTCTCCTCCTGATCATGCTGACCTGAATCCTCTTGGTTATGCTCCTGCTCCCCTGATTCAGATCCATTCCCCCTCTCATGATCAAGAGGGGTTGTTCCTCCAGCTTCTCCAGTTTGATTAGAAGGTCCGGTTCTTCCTGGTTCCTGTTCTTGGGATAATCCTATCCCTAGCCTCTCCAACAACACTCTCAATGTTGTTGCCTTCTCTGATGGAGCTCGGGACAGATCCTCTAGGTCTTCCCATTTCTTCTCCTCATAATACCCTTTAGACTCAACAAACTTCACTTCTCTAGATACCATAACCCTCCTAGTTATTGGATCATAACATTTGTAGCCTTTCTGAGTGATTGAGTACCCAATGAACATAGCTTTAGTACTCTTTGCTTCTAGCTTGTGTTGAACAGAAGAGAAGATAGAGCTTGTACAACAATAGGGCAAGCTCTAGAAGATGTCTAGAAGAGTTCAATCAAGCTTCAGAAGTGTTCTGAAGTAGTTATCTTGTGAAGTTAAGTCTAGGAAAGACTTAGACTGATCATGTGAAGGCTTTGGAGGAGTTAGAGAGAAGATGGAAGTGTGGTGCAAAGATAGGGCGTTCAGTACGGCCTTGTACGGTCTAGGGTGAATCATGAAGGTGTTTGGGATCAGTCAAGAAGGAGATAAGGCAATGTGCATAGTTAGGGATTGTGGTACGGACAGGAGGTCCGTACCATCAACCGTACGGCCACTCCACACGCCCAAGTCACCCGGCTCAGCTTAAATCAAAGATGAGCAATGTGAGGGCGGTTTACTTTGATCCAATCCTATCTTAAGTGACCGTTGAAGGCTTATGGAGGGAAGGAATATACCTGAGCATCTTGTGGTCCAAGAGACAGGCTGGAAAGGGAAAAGAAGCTTTACCTTTACAGCCAAGACCCATCTCCTCCATTCAAAAGAAGCAATCTGAGCCTTCCATTTGAATCAGCCACGCCAGCTAGCACCAGAAACATCAAGACCAGTCTTCTCTCATCCTTACCATCCATTCTATCTTTTAATTACAGCCTTAGGATCTAGGTTTGTGATATAAGTTGTGTAAAGGCATATATAAGCCTCTTATGATCACTTTGTAAACCTTTAAGCTGAGAGAGTCTCTCTTCTTCATAAACTTGTTCTTGGTTCTTATTCTCTTGTTACTAAGTCTCTCTCTAATCTCCCATACACGTTCTCAGTCTCTCCCATACTCTCTTTGATTCTCTTAAACTCATTTCTATTCTTCATACTTCATCACACAACAATCTCTCATCTGTTCTTACATCACTCAAGTACTGGTACTCTGAAAATCTCATATGGTATCAGAGCCAGGTTGCTCAGACTCCTGGTGAAGACTTCCGCTACATCCACAAGCTCCCAAGCTCACGCCCTTGAAGATTCAGCTCACCTTGTCCCAAGTTTCTACCTTGAAGAGTTCTTTGACAGTCTTGTTCATCCGACTTCAACATAGAGTCCAAAAGAACCATTGTCATTGCTGTTACTCTCAATGGTCCCAACTACCTTCTCTGGTCACGCATGGTGAAGACAGCTCTAGGAGGGAGAGGCTTATGGAGCCATTGCCTCACGGATGCTCCAAAGCTCTCCAAGACTGCCGGTTCAAATGAAAGCTCAGCAGATGGTGAATCCGGTTCCAAATCTGTATCTGAGGAGAAGTGGGAACAAGAAGACCTCAAGGTCTTATCCATTCTCCATAGCTCACTGTCTCCATCCATCCTTGAAGCATACTCATACTGTGAGAGTGCTAAAGACCTTTGGAGTACACTTAACAAGATATATGGGAACATCTCCAACATCAGCCGAGTATTTGAGATCAAGAAGTCCATCAACATCATATCCCTTTTGGATGAGGAGTTCACTGCGCATCTAGGCAAGTTCAGAGCCCTTTGGTCTGAGCTAGAGATGCTTAGACCCCAATCTGTTGATCCGGAGGTGTTGATTGAAAGAAGGGAGCAAGACAAGGTGTTTGGCCTATTACTCACCCTCAGCCCTGCCTACAGCGCCTTGATTCAACATATCTTGAGGTCTGAGAAGCTCCCAACACTTGAAGAAGTGTGTTCCCAAGTCCAAAAGGAGGAGGGAACAATCGGGCTGTTTGGAACAAAGGAAACACTCTCCTTTGCTTCTCAAGCTGAAAGAAGCTCTCAGCCCAACAAGGCGCCTTACAAGAAGGGGGATAGGAGAGGCCTGAAGTGTGAGCATTGCAAGAGGGATGGGCACACCAAGGAGAGGTGTTGGATACTGAATCCAAGCCTCAAACCTGCCGAGTTCAAGTGAACCGTGCCCATGGAGGTTCAAGAGATCAGCTCGGATCTCTTGTTTGTAAGCAAACCTCCTAACCCTTAATAAGAGCTTGTGTCTTTATTTATTGTGCTGTGAGTGGTGTCTAGAGTCCCAGAATCTCATGTCTTGTTATTGCATTGTCTTGTGTGTTGCCATAGCTTGAATCATCATGAATGGGTTGTAGAATTGAGTAGAATGTCTCTACTGCTTGCAACATGTTTTGAAAAGCTGTTTTGCATACATAAGCATGTCTATGTTTACTGATGCTAATGCCTATGTTTAATCCATCAATGAAAGTCTAGCATCAATTAGAAAATGCCTAAGTAGCTTGCATAATCTGAAAATGCTTGTGCTTAGAGAGATTGCTTGCAAAGATAGAACTTGAAAATGACTTGTTTTAATATGTTGCAATGCTTGTGAGATTGGGAATCAAACTTGATGATTAATCAAGGATTGATCCCAATACTCTTGTGTCTTATCCTTGCTGGAGTTTGAGTGGTGTTTCAGGTTCACAAGAAGTGTTCTTTACTCACCACCTATCCAAGACAAGAGGACGACCTGAACCATTGTGTGGAGCAATGGGAAGATACTTGTGTGTAGAAGCTGGTTTAAGAAGCGCAGGCCACGAGGTTGTTGAGCTCCTGGTTCAAGACATACAAGCGAAAGACCAACCATTGTGTGGAGCAATGGGAAGGTTCTTGTGTGTAGAAGCCGGTTTAAGAAGCGCAGGCCACAAGGTTGTTGAGCTCCTGGTTCAAGACACACAAGAAGAAGAAGGTCACCATCTAAGCCATGAGGAAGGCTGGTGATCTGAGGGTACTTGAAGCTGAAGGCAAAAGGGTGGATCAGTGATTTAAGCGCAGCTGTTAGGGTGATGTGCTCCTGGTCTTGAAGTTCATTGAGGCTCATTTCAAGCTTGGATCTCCCTCATTCTCGGTCTCAAGCTTGCGGTGGGGATTCAAATGACCAACCTGAAGAGCTAAAGTTCAAGACCTGTTTCCTCCCTATCATTACAATAGAATGATAAAATGAAGCCTGTTGCCAACATTCTGTGGGAAGTCCACAGCCTGCTCCAAAGAGGGTAGAGAGGATGTTGTGACAATGGAGAGATGACTTGTGGTTCTGTCCATGGTGGTTTAGTCACCATAGCCTACACATCAGATGAGTGTAGAGAGGACAGTCGACATGCAAAGAAAGAGCATCACCAGGAGGGTGATGCAATTTAAACCAAGACCATTGCAAGCTGATCATGCCCATGGAGGTTCAAGAGATCAGCTCGGATGCAATTTAAACCAAGACCATTGCAAGCTGATCATGCCCATGGAGGTTCAAGAGATCAGCTCGGATCTCTTGTTTGTAAGCAAACCTCCTAACCCTTAGAAATTGTCTAAGTTGCTTGCATCATTGATCTTGATTAATATGTCTCATGGATTGAACCTGTTGCATTCATATAGTTAATGCTTTAGGATTGTGCATTCATGTATTGATGCATTTAAAAATGAGCCTAAATTGTCAATGTATTGTTTAAAGCTTGCATTGTCATTTTAGAGATTGAAAACTGCTTGTTCTTGCCTTGATTGATTGGCTTGTTTCAAGGTTTATATTCTGCTGTAGCATTGGTGATCAAACAGGACAAATTATCTTGGTTTGATCCCAATGGGATGATCTGATCTTGCATTGAGTTGTGGTGGTGTTAGGTACACAAGGAAAGTGATACATGTAACTCGCCAACAGCCAAGAATGTAGTGACAAAGGTCTTGTGCCTTTGCATATCATCACTAGGACATGTTAGTCCATAATCTACAGGAAGTGTAGTGTGATTGATTATGCAATGAGAGATGGCCATTGCATAATACCATTGGACATATCCAGTCCAAAGACTACAGGAAGTGTAGCATGGGTCATTATGCAATGAGAAGTGTGTCTTGTGAGACTCTCTATGGTGATTCAAACACCCTAGTTCCTGGTTAAGGAAGAGAGTAAACTCACAAGAAGAAAGCTATCATGAAAGATGATCGTTATTAGACCATGGAGATGCATAGGATCATCACAAGCTTAGCTCCTTCTATTCTCAGTTCTAAGCTTGAGGGGGAGTCTTAATGCATATGATCCATGGTCAGTAACAAGTCTTTTGCAAAAGCTTCTTCAAGGATCATCAACCGGACCAAGTCAGTGGCGTGTCTAGGCAAGAGGCTGTTCAGAGCAGCCTTGGAGAGTGAGGAAGAAAGCTCTCCATCAATGCGGCTTCAATGAGAGGTGATTGAGGAGAAGCTGATGAATCCATTCTGCCGTTCCAAGAAGTTGATGATGCCATGAAGATGGTGCATTGGCCGAGTTAGGAAACTCACAAAAAACACAAGGGAAGTTCCCTTAGACTTTTAAAACTCTTTTCAATCTTTTTCATTCATCTTATTCATTGCTTGTGCTTGAAAAGATACTTAAGATGATTATGATTGAATTGTGAGATTGTGTGCATCAAGTGTGATGCAGGATATTCATTTTCTTGTTTTTGATAGGTACTGATGCACCTTTGGGATAATGTATCAGGTACCATTGCTTGAGCCTCACTAAAGATGTTCCTGGTCAGTTCCGAGCTTCTCTAAGATGGCTGAGAAGTCTGTTGAGAGGGGGAGATCCAAACCAGTTCTAGGAAGAGGGCAAGCCGTGTGTGAAGTGTTGATCAGCCTCACTAGTGTTTTGAAGATGATCTGGTCGTGTCCTAGCTTCTCTAAGATGGCTGTGAAGTCAGTTGAGAGGGGGAGACTTTAAACTGGTTCCATGAAGAGGTGAAGCTGAAGTGTGAAGTGTGAAGTGTGCGGAAAGCTGTGAAGAGTTGCTGCACCTGTTAGGCCGTGATCCAGAGCTTCTTGTGTCCAACCACACTGGTTCTAAGGCACAAGAGCTCACTGGCTAATCCCTAAGCTTTGAAGAGCTCTACTCTTTTTCCCTTGCAAGGTTTTGTCCCAATGGGTTTTCCTTGTAAGGTTTTTAATGAGGGAGACTCTTCAGAGTTCCAAGCTTGGCTTAGGATCTCCTAAAGTCAAACTTGAGGGGGAGTGTTGAACAGAAGAGAAGATAGAGCTTGTACAACAATAGGGCAAGCTCTAGAAGATGTCTAGAAGAGTTCAATCAAGCTTCAGAAGTGTTCTGAAGTAGTTATCTTGTGAAGTTAAGTCTAGGAAAGACTTAGACTGATCATGTGAAGGCTTTGGAGGAGTTAGAGAGAAGATGGAAGTGTGGTGCAAAGATAGGGCGTTCAGTACGGCCTTGTACGGTCTAGGGTGAATCATGAAGGTGTTTGGGATCAGTCAAGAAGGAGATAAGGCAATGTGCATAGTTAGGGATTGTGGTACGGACAGGAGGTCCGTACCATCAACCGTACGGCCACTCCACACGCCCAAGTCACCCGGCTCAGCTTAAATCAAAGATGAGCAATGTGAGGGCGGTTTACTTTGATCCAATCCTATCTTAAGTGACCGTTGAAGGCTTATGGAGGGAAGGAATATACCTGAGCATCTTGTGGTCCAAGAGACAGGCTGGAAAGGGAAAAGAAGCTTTACCTTTACAGCCAAGACCCATCTCCTCCATTCAAAAGAAGCAATCTGAGCCTTCCATTTGAATCAGCCACGCCAGCTAGCACCAGAAACATCAAGACCAGTCTTCTCTCATCCTTACCATCCATTCTATCTTTTAATTACAGCCTTAGGATCTAGGTTTGTGATATAAGTTGTGTAAAGGCATATATAAGCCTCTTATGATCACTTTGTAAACCTTTAAGCTGAGAGAGTCTCTCTTCTTCATAAACTTGTTCTTGGTTCTTATTCTCTTGTTACTAAGTCTCTCTCTAATCTCCCATACACGTTCTCAGTCTCTCCCATACTCTCTTTGATTCTCTTAAACTCATTTCTATTCTTCATACTTCATCACACAACAATCTCTCATCTGTTCTTACATCACTCAAGTACTGGTACTCTGAAAATCTCATAGCTTGTTCCTTCTTTCTCCGGGAATCATCACATAACATAAGCACCCAAAGACTCTCAAATGATCAATGTGTGGCTTGGCCTTGTTCAATACTTCAAAGGGAGACAGTTTCTTCAAGACACGGGTTGGCACTCTATTGATGAGATAGCAAGCAGTCTGAACAGCATCACTCCAAAACCTCTTAGGGACATTCATGTGGAACATGATTGATCTCGCAACCTCCATCAAATGTCTGTTCTTCCTCTCAGCCACCCCATTTT
This sequence comes from Brassica napus, assembly GCF_020379485.1. Lineage (NCBI taxonomy): Eukaryota > Viridiplantae > Streptophyta > Magnoliopsida > Brassicales > Brassicaceae > Brassica > Brassica napus. The sequence continues at coordinate 218,490 of NW_026014915.1, forward strand.
GTTGTGGTGTGTAAGGACAGCTAGTTTGTTGCACAATCCCATGCTTTGCAAGATGACTCTTGAAAGCATTGCTAGTGTATTCTCCTCCATTATCAGACCTCAGAATCCTCACAGTGGCATTGTACTGATTAGTAACATATGCTTGGAAGTTCATGAAGGCTTCTAGGACTCTGTCTTTGGAGGGAATCATGGTGATCCATGTGTACTTGGATTTCTCATCAATGAAAGTCACAAAGTACTTATGGCTGTCTCTAGACATACAGGGAGCTGTCCACACGTCTGAATGCACCAGATCAAAGCAATTCTCATATCTGGTTTCTGATGTTGGGAAGACAGTCCTACAGTGCTTTCCAAGTATACAAGCTTCACACTCCAAGTGATTGAACGCCATACTTGGTAGAATCAGTTCAATTGCCTTGGCATGAGGATGTCCCAGCCTTGCATGCCATGTGAGATTATCACACCTATCCGTTGTGCTGCTTAAACACACAGACTCCACAGGACTAGGCGCCTCAGTTGTTTGGAGATGATAGAGCTGATGCTTGCTGTCTCCTCTGCCAATAACCCTTCCAGTCTTCAAATCCTGGAACTCAACTTCATTTGGTCTGAAAACCACTTGACAATCCAGATCAACTGTAGCCTTCTTAACTGAGATTAGATTGGATGTAAACTGAGGTAGGTAGAAGGCAGTGGAGTTCTTCTCAAACAGCTTGAGGTTTCCCACTCCTTCTATTGGGATCCTGGTACCATTTATACACTTTTGTGTATTAGAGCATGATTCAAATAATCAGAGATAATCAGATGAAAAGATTAAAGAGATTAAGAGATTTTAGTGAGAGAATAAAGAGAGAGACTCAAAACTCCATTAATTATTAAAGATGAGGTTTACAACATATTTATGTGAGAGAGACAATACATTTCGAAATCCATAAGATAAGAAAGAGATTCAGAGCATGTGTAGTCAAAGAGAGCCATCCAAAAGCATCCAATGGGAGTCTTCACATGCTTGATCCCTTTGGCATCTTTTACTAGATGCTGTCTACTTTACAGCCTGTCTCCAGCCTCTCTAGCTTGAGGAAACCTTATCCAGACTGCTCCTTCCTTATCCAAGGGCTCCTTGGTCGTGGGTAACTCTCCAAAGTGAAGCAAGATCACTTTCCAAGCTTTAACTGAGTTACCACAGTAAAACTAAAGTTACTGTGGTAAAACTCCAAAGTTACTGTATGCCTCAATCCTCTTTCTCTATCAATGTCTCCTCTCTTTATTACCTCATCTCAACACTCCCCCTCAAGCTTGACCATGTGGAACAAGTCAAGCTTGGAAACCATGAAGACCTCCCTCATTAAAAACCTCACCAAAGAAAACCCATTGGGATAAAACTTTGATGAGGGAAAAAGAGTGGAGACTCCATGGTTAAGGGGCTCAGCTCCTGGGAGTAAGATCAATGAGTCCAAGCCTGGATAGTATGGACTCCATTGTCTTCAATCTCGCTGCCTTGGTAAACACATCTGCAAGCTGATCTTCACTTCTTGTATAACATGGCAGAATCACTCCTAGGATAATCATCTGCCTCACCTTATGACAATCCACCTCTATGTGCTTTGTTCTCTCATGAAACACTGAGTTGGAGGCAATGTGGATAGCTGCTTGATTGTCACAATGCATAGTCATAGGAGCACTCTGCTCAATCTCTAGATGCTTCAAGATCCCCTTGATCCACACCAACTCGTTTGTCAGCTTCAACATGGCTCTATACTCAGCTTCAGCACTTGAACAAGAGATAACCTTCTGCTTCTTACTCTTCCAAGTAACCAAGTTCCCTCCAATGAATGTACAATACCCAGTAGTTGATCTCCTGTCCACTCTATCTCCTGCCCAATCAGCATCACAATACCCAACCACTTCTGTACTGCCATTACAGCCCATCCAAACTCCTTGTCCAGCCGTCCCACTCAAATACCTCAGTATCCTATCAACCATCTTCCAGTGATGGACCTTTGGCGCCTGCATATGTTGACTCACTTGATTCACAGCAAAGCATATATCTGGCCTGGTAATAGTCAAGTAGATCAGCTTGCCAACCATCTTCCTATACAGCTTAGCATCCTCAAACAACTGGTTCTCTTCAACCTCCCCCTCACGTAAGACTTTATACCCCTCTTCAAGAGGTGTCTTGGCTACCTTTCCTCCAAGTACATCAGTCTCCTTCAACATATCCATTGTATACTTCCTTTGACACATAAACAAACCCTCCTTGGATCTGCATATCTCAATCCCCAAGAAATACTTCATCTCTCCCAAGTCTTTGATATCAAACACAGACTTGAGGAACTCTTTAGTGGCTTTAATCCCAGCCTTATCACTCCCTGTGATAATCAAATCATCCACATATACCAGTATCACAATGATCCCTGATGGAGTAACCAAAGTGAAGAGTGTATGATCCAGTTCAGACTTCCTGAATCCTCTCCCATTGAGAGTTGTTACTCAGCTTTCTGTACCAAGCTCTAGGAGACTGCTTCAACCCATATATTGCTTTCTTCAATCTCAAAACATTTCCTGGTTTTACTAGATGCTCAAGACCAGGAGGAGGAAGCATGTATACCTCATCTTCTAGCTCACCTTGTAAGAAAGCATTCTTCACATCCATCTGCCACAAATCCCACTCCAAGTTTGTTGCAATGGACAACACAATCCGAACTGTGTGCAGCTTAGCTACTGGTGCAAAGGTATCAATGTAATCCTCTCCATAGGTTTGTGTAAATCCTCTTGCAACCAGTCTGGTCTTCTTCCTATCAATCTGTCCATTTGCTAGATACTTGATTGTGAAGATCCATCTACTAGATACAGCCTTCTTTCCCTTAGGCAGCTCACTCTCATACCATGTATCATTCTTGATCATAGCACCTGCTTCAGCTCCCACTGATTCTTTCCATTCCTTGTCTAACATAGCTTCTTCATAAGTCCTTGGCACATAACTCTCATCCAGACTAATCATAAAGGCATAATGCTCCTCTGGAAACTCAGCAAAGGAACACACGGCTTGAGAAGGATGCTCCACAGCCTGGGCATTGTAGTACACTCTCGTGTTTACCCAGTTGGAAGGATCCCTCTTTATCCTTGTGCTCCTCCTCAAAGCTTGCACCTGATCTTCAGTTTGCACACTAGCCGGCTCCACTTGCTCATCTTCTGAACTGGCCGGTCCGACTTGTTCTTCTCCACTAGACTGAACCTCATCTACTTCTCCACTAGACTGAACCTCATCCACTTCTCCACTAGACTGAACATTGTTCTCAACTTGATCATGAAGACCTGAATCCTCTTGGTTTTGCTCTTGCTCACCAGATTCAGTTCCATTCCCCCTCTCATGATCAAGAGGAGTTGTTCTTCCAGCTCCACCAGTCTGATTGGAAGACTCTCTCCTGCCGGGTTCCTGATCCTGGGACAACCCTATCCCGAGCTTCTCCAACAACACTCTCAGTATTGTTGCCTTATCAGATGGAGCTTGAGACAAATCCTTCAGATTTTCCCACTCCTTTTCTTCATAATAACCTTTTGTTTCAACAAACTTCACTTCTCTAGATACCATCACTCTCCTTGCTTCAGGATCATAGCACTTGTACCCTTTCTGAGTGATAGAGTAACCAATGAACATAGCCTTAGTACTCTTTGCCTCCAGCTTGTTTCTCTGCTCTCCTGGAACCATGACATAGCACACACACCCAAAGACACGTAGGTGATCAATGACAGGTTTGCTCTTGTTCAACACTTCAAATGGAGACAGATTCTTCAATATCTTGGTTGGAACCCGGTTGATGAGATAGCAAGCAGTCTGCACAGCATCACTCCAAAAACGTTTTGGGACATTTGCATGAAACATCATTGATCTAGCAACCTCCATCAAGTGCCTGTTCTTCCTCTCAGCTACACCATTCTGCTGTGGTGTATAAGGACAGCTAGTCTGATGCACAATCCCATGCTTGGCTAGATGACTCTTCAAGGCATTGCTGATGTATTCACCTCCATTATCTGATCTCAGTACCTTCACAGTAGCATTGTATTGATTAGATACATATGCTTGGAAGTTCATAAATGCTTCTAGCACCCTATCTTTAGATGGAAGCAATGTAAGCCAAGTATACTTAGACTTCTCATCAATGAATGTCACAAAGTACTTCTGGCTATCTCTAGACAAACAAGGAGCAGTCCACACATCTGAATGAACTAGATCAAAGCAATGCTCATAAGTAGTTTCTGATGTTGGAAAAACAGTCCTACAATGCTTTCCTAATATGCATGCTTCACACTCCAAGTGATTAAATGACATATTAGGAATTATCAATTCAATAGCACGAGCATGAGGATGACCCAATCTAGCATGCCAAGTAATACTATCAATCTTCTCATAAGTACTACTCAAACACATAGAATCAAAGGGTTTAAAAATCTTAGCCAATTGGAGCTGGTATAGATTATTCTTGCTGTCTCCTCTCCCAATGACCCTTCCAGTCTTCAAATCTTGGAACTCAACATCATCTGGCCTGAATACTACTTGACAGCCAAGATCAATCGTGGCTTTCCTCACAGATACCAGATTTGAAGCAAACTGTGGCATGTAGAAGGCATCTGAGTCTTTGTCAAATAGCTTGAGCTTTCCAACCCCTTCTATTGGAATCCTATCTCCATTGGCTATCATCACACCCCCAGTGGCTTTCTTTACATCACTCATTAAGCTTCTATCACTAATCATGTGATGACTTGCTCCAGAATCAACAATGATGGGTTTGTTGGATGTGGATGATTTGGCAGGAGCACCTTGTCTCCGGGTCGTAGCCAAAGCATACACATACTTGACAAACTCATCCCATTCATCCTTTGTGACACGCTCATCTGCTCCTTTGGTCTCTAGCTTCCTCATGACCCCACTGCTCTCTACAGATTCTCCCATGTAAGCTGAGTAAGAACACTCTCCCATAAGAATCTGTTGTGCTTCTTCTCTGCCCATCTTCATAGTACCATAGCTACCTTGATAACCAGACAGTATGCTTCTCTTCCAACACCTTCCTCTTCTGATCTGAGCCTTAGAACGTCGTCTCAGCCTTCCCTTCTTCCTTTTAGCACCCTCCTTACTCCAAGTTATCTCTTTGTTCTCTTCCATCACTTGATGAAGCCTCTGAACAAGTACACACACTTCTTCCATGTTGGGTAGCTTCTCTTCCTTGAGAATAAGCTTTACCAACCAGCCACAAGATGAATCCAAGCTTGCAAGGAGGCTGAAGACAACATCTTGCTCTCGCCACTCTTCTAGCACTCTTGGATCACAACTTCTTGGTCTCAAGCTTTGTAACTCCGACCACAAACATCTCAGCTTCTTCACATGCTGATTGAAACCTTCTTTCCCTTGTTTCAACTCACAGATCTATGATTTTAGAGAGTTGAACAGGTATTGAGAGATTTAGAGAAAGATTAAAGTGAGATGAGATGATTTATGAAATGTAGAAGAGAAACATGATGAACTAGAGAGAGATTATGATGAACTCGTGTTAACCATTAATCAAGACAGAGTTTACAATATATAGAGAGAGACATTAGGGTATTCAGGAGCGCTAAGCATCTGTAGTCAAGGATAAGATTGCTTTAATTCAAATGTAAACAAATGGGAGCTGTCACACGCTTTGGCATCTTGGACTAGGTTCCCTTTTGCCTTTACAGCTTGTGCCAGACTGTCAGGATAAGCCGCGGTCACTCTATCCATCCAAACGGTCATATCTCCTAAGGTAAAACCCCTTTGGCCGTTTAACCCTTTCACCCGGGTAACTTCCCTCTTGGTCGAGTTATGGATCGACCCGGACAGTACGGACGGTACGGCCGGTACGGCCTCTTGTACGGCCTGGTCGATCCCTAACCTTCCTTCCCTTTGCCTCCACATTCTCACACTCTCAACTCCTTAAGCCATCTCCCCATATACTGAACAACTCATTTTAACACTCCCCCTCAAGCTTAACTTAGTAACTTAGTTAAGCTTGGAACCACCATGAGATCTCCCTCATTAAAAACCTCACCAAGAAAAACCCATTGGGACAAAACCTTGATGAGGGAAAAAGAGTGAAGACCTCATGGCAAAGGGGATCAGCTCCTTGGGGAAAGATCTATGAGCCCCAATCTGGAATGAATGGACTCCATAGTCTTTTGTCTTGCAGCCTTGGTGAACACATCCGCAAGTTGATCCTCACTCCTTGAGTAGCATGGCAAGATCACTCCCAAGACAATCATCTGCCTCACCTTGTGACAATCAACTTCAATGTGCTTGGTTCTCTCATGGAAGACTGAGTTGGTCGCAATGTGTATAGCCGCTTGATTATCACAATGCATAGTCATTGGAGTTCCCTGCTCTATCTCCAAGTGCTTCAAGATTCCTTTGATCCATACCAACTCATTGGTAAGCTTCAGCATTGCTCTATACTCAGCTTCAGCGCTTGAACAAGACACCACCTTCTGCTTCTTACTCTTCCAAGTCACCAAGTTGCCTCCAATGAATGTACAATAGCCGGTGGTTGATCTCCTGTCTGCTCTACCTCCAGCCCAATCCGCATCACAGTATCCCACCACTTCAGTGCTCTTGTTACATCCCATCCACACTCCAAGGCTTGACGTCCCATTTAGATACAAGAGAAGTCTCTCCACCATGCGCCAGTGATGATCCTTTGGGACTTGCATATGCTGGCTCACTTGGTTCACCGCAAAGCATATGTCTGGTCGTGTGATTGTAAGGTAGATGAGCTTCCCTACTAGCTTCCTGTACAGCTTTGGATCATGAAAGGCCTTGCTATCTTCAACCTCCCCCTCACGTGGAACCTTGTATCCATCTTCAAGATGCATCTTTGCTGTCTTGTCTCCTTGTATACCTGCATCTTTCAAAAGATCAAGTGTATACTTCCTTTGGGAAATGAACAATCCTTCCTTAGATCTACACAACTCAATTCCAAGGAAGTATTTCATTTCCCCTAAGTCTTTGATTTCAAACACAGATTTCAAAAACTCCTTTGTGGCTTTTATACCAGCCTTATCACTACCTGTTATAATAATATCATCAACATATACAAGTAGACAGATGATACCTGAAGGTGTAGTGAGGGTGAAGAGGGTGTGATCCAATTCTGACTTCTTGAACCCACGGCCATTCAGAGTAGTACTCAGCTTGTTGTACCATGCTCTAGGTGATTGCTTCAACCCATAGATTGCCTTCTTGAGTCTCAATACATTCCCTGGTTTCACAAGATGTTCAAGACCCGGTGGTGGATGCATGTACACTTCATCTTCTAGTTCTCCCTGAAGAAATGCATTCTTCACATCCATCTGCCAAAGCTCCCACTCAAGGTTCACAGCAAGAGACAATACAATTCTTATTGTATGTAGCTTGGCAACAGGGGCAAAGGTATCAATGTAGTCTTCCCCATATGTTTGAGTGTATCCTCTGGCCACCAATCTTGTCTTCTTTCTGTCAATGCCTTCTTTCCTTTTGGCAACTCACTTTCAAACCAAGTGTCATTCTTTATCATGGCATTTGCCTCATCTCCCACAGATTCCTTCCAATCTTGATGTAGCATTGCCTCTTCATATGATCTTGGTACACTACTTTCATCTAGGCTCATCATGAATGCGCAATGCTCCTTTGGATAACAGGCAAATGAACACACAGCTTGAGAAGGATGCTCCACAGCCTGGGCATTGTAGTACACTCTCGTGTTTACCCAGTTGGAAGCATCTCTCTTCAGCCGTGTGCTTCTCCTCAATGGTACCTCAACTGGTGCTTGCTCTGGTGCTTCTACTTCAGTTGCTTCCACTCCTCCTTGTTCTGGTAACTCATTGAGCTCTTCATTACTTGGTTCAGCTCCACCTTGATCAGGATGATCCGCAACATCTTGATTCTCATCCGGCTCAATTCCATTCCCTCCCTCATGATCAAGGTGAGATGGTTCTTCAGCTTCTTGTCCTTCAGATGACTGATCCTCTGTCGACTCCTGGGACATTCCAATTCCAAGACCTTCTAGTATCTGTCTCAAGCTTGTAGCTCTATCTGAAGGTTGTGAAAGATCCTCCAGCTCTTTCCAATCTTTATCTTCATAGTAGCTCTTCTCTTCAAAGAACTTGACATCTCTAGATACAAGGACTCTCCTTGTCTCAGGAACAAAGCACTTGTATCCCTTCTGTGTGGTTGAGTATCCTATCATCATAGCTCTGATACTCTTTGCTTCCAGCTTGTTTCTCATCTCTCCCGGGACAAGAACATAGCTTACACACCCAAACACTCTTAGGTGATCTAGGACTGGCTTGCTGTTGTTGAGAACTTCATAAGGGGCTTTATCTTCCAGAATCTTGGTTGGTATCCTATTGATTAGGTAGCAAGCCGTGATCACAGCATCACTCCAGAATCTCTTTGGCACTCTCATCTGGAACATCATTGATCTAGCCACTTCCATAAGATGTCTGTTCTTCCTCTCAGCCACTCCATTTTGTTGAGGTGTATAAGGGCAACTCGTTTGATGAAGTATCCCATGTTGAGCTAGATGGTTCTTGAATGCATGGCCAGTATACTCTCCACCATTATCAGACCTGAAAATCTTAATCTTGGCATTATACTGGTTAGAAACATATGATTGAAAGTTTTTAAATGCATCAAGAACCCTATCCTTTGTTTTAATTAGTGTTATCCAGGTGTATTTGGATTTCTCATCTATGAATGTGACAAAGTATTTGTAATTGTCTCTAGATAAGCATGGAGCAGTCCATACATCAGAATGAACAAGATCAAAGCATTTATCATAGATAGTAGTAGATCTCTTGAACACAGTCTTACAATGCTTTCCCAAAATACATGCTTCACACTCATTATTTTTAAACATGACACCTGGTAACATTAAGCTTAAGGCTCTAACATGTGGATGTCCTAGCCTAGAATGCCACAATGCACCTCTACTTAAAACGGAACTCAACAAGCAACTAGAACTAGAAATGAAAGAAAGGTCTTCAAGTAAATAAAGGTCTCCTTTGGTTACTCCTTGCCCAATCAACTTACTGCTTTCAATATCCTGAAATTTCACATCATTAGGACTGAAAATAACATTGCATTGAAGATCATTGGTACACCTCTTAACAGATAAAAGATTAGAAGCAAACTCAGGCATGTACAAAGCTTTAGAATCCTTATTAAACAGTTTTAAGTCTCCTACACCTCTAATAGGAATTCTATCACCATTTGCAATCATTACATGTCCATGAGCCGGTTCTATGTTCTTTATAAGGCTATCATCACTTATCATATGGTGTGAAGCACCTGAATCAATAATCAATGGTTTTATTCCTTGAGCAATATGATTCCTAGGTGGTTCTTTTACCAGTTTCAATTTATCAATGAGATCAAGCAATGTGGTTTCATTTCTAGACATCCTATCAGCAGCAAAGGTTGTATATCTATCCGGTTCAGTTCTCATCCTATCAAAGCTTCCTAGCAAGCTATCACAAGTTCTAGGCAGCACATGAGCAGTATAGGAATAACCAAGGGTGTTTCCAAGGGTGTTACCAGACTCTTTAAGGGCTTTGATCAAGGCATCAATGTCTGACTTCTTGATCACCTCATGATCCATGTTCTTCACAGCTCCTTGGTGGTGAGAGGTTAAGGCTCTTCCTTCACTTTCACCCGCAAGACCAGATGAACCAGCTCCTGATGCGCCGGCTTCACTTGTCTCTGCAGAAAGGTGAGCTCTTCCCTCTCTCTCCTTGTTGAACTTGGCCGGCTTCAGATGGGGGTGTAGGATCCAGCACTGACTCCTTTTGTGTCCCGGCTTCTTGCAATGGTCACAGTTTCCACTGAACTTCCTTTCCTCTCCACGGTAAGCGGCTTTGTTTGCTTGGATTGCTTCAGCCTTGTTGGACAGAGCCATGTCTCCTTTCCCTCCAAACAAACCAAGTGACCCCTCTTCCTTCTGAATCTGCGCACACACCTCCTCCATAGATGGAAGACTTGGCATCCTCAACATGTGCTTGATCACATCATTGAATGGAGGATCCAGTGTCAACAGCAATCCAAACACCTGATCCTGCTCCCGCCTCTCCATGAGTAGCTCTTGATCAGCCGTGCTTGGCCTCAATGATTCAAGCTCAGACCACAACGATCTATACTTGCCCAAATGCTTGGTGAACTCCTCCCCATCTTGTACCAGTGTGTTGATGGCTTTCTTGATCTCATACACACGGTTCAGATTGGTAACGTTCCCAAAAGTCTTTGGAGTACCTCCCACAGGTGTTTTGGAGTCTCGCAGTAGCTGTATGCCTCCAAGAGATGCTCTTCAAGGGACCCTTGTAGCACTGAAAGCACCATCAAGTCTTCTTGAATCCACTTCTTCTCGGCAGCAGCAACTTGATCTCCCACACCTTCACCTCCTTCTCCGTCTTTGGCCACTGGCTTGGTTGCATCATCCGTGATGTGACTCCAAAGCCCTAGCCTCCCAATGGCTGTCTTCACCAGCCTTGACCACAACAGGTAGTTACTCCCACCCTTCAACGCAACCGGAACTGTAATGACTTTGTAGTTTCCCTCCATCTTGTTTTGTTAGAACCGAAAAGAAAGTATGAACGAGTATGAACTGAAGCTGAAGAACACTCTAAACCTCAATACCAAAGCCAACCTGGCTCTGATACCATATGATTTTAGAGAGTTGAACAGGTATTGAGAGATTTAGAGAAAGATTAAAGTGAGATGAGATGATTTATGAAATGTAGAAGAGAAACATGATGAACTAGAGAGAGATTATGATGAACTCGTGTTAACCATTAATCAAGACAGAGTTTACAATATATAGAGAGAGACATTAGGGTATTCAGGAGCGCTAAGCATGTGTAGTCAAGGATAAGATTGCTTTAATTCAAATGTAAACCAATGGGAGCTGTCACACGCTTTTGGCATCTTGGACTAGGTTCCCTTTTGCCTTTACAGCTTGTGCCAGACTGTCAGGATAAGCCGCGGTCACTCTATCCATCCAAACGGTCATATCTCCTAAGGTAAAACCCCTTTGGCCGTTTAACCCTTTCACCCGGGTAACTTCCCTCTTGGTCGAGTTATGGATCGACCCGGACAGTACGGACGGTACGGCCGGTACGGCCTCTTGTACGGCCTGGTCGATCCCTAACCTTCCTTCCCTTTGCCTCCACATTCTCACACTCTCAACTCCTTAAGCCATCTCCCCATATACTGAACAACTCATTTTAACAAGATCATCTTCCTGACTTCATACATCCTCCTTAGATTGATCTTGTTCTCATAAACATCTTCAATCTTCTCAAGAGATATACTTTCTTCAAGACTCAACTGATCTTCACATTTCAACCTTGCTGTCTGACCCCCATCAGCAGCTCTCTCCATTAAAGGTTCTCCCTTTACTGGATTACTCCAAATCTCACAGCTTCCCAAAGCTGTCTTTACCCATCTTGGCCAAACCCACTTGTTTTCTTCTTGAATCTTCACTACTCCACTAGATTCGTGCTTCATATCCATGTTTCCACCAGAGAATCTCAAATAAACCCAGCCACAAAAGAATAGACAACACACATACCCAGAAACCTCAATAATCCCAAGAACACTCAAGAACACTCAAGAACACTCTGATTTTGAGAAAAAGAAATCACACTCACCCCCCTCTTGCCAACCTGGCTCTGATACCATATACACTTTTGTGTATTAGAGCATGATTCAAATAATCAGAGATAATCAGATGAAAAGATTAAAGAGATTAAGAGATTTTAGTGAGAGAATAAAGAGAGAGACTCAAAACTCCATTAATTATTAAAGATGAGGTTTACAACATATTTATGTGAGAGAGACAATACATTTCGAAATCCATAAGATAAGAAAGAGATTCAGAGCATGTGTAGTCAAAGAGAGCCATCCAAAAGCATCCAATGGGAGTCTTCACATGCTTGATCCCTTTGGCATCTTTTACTAGATGCTGTCTACTTTACAGCCTGTCTCCAGCCTCTCTAGCTTGAGGAAACCTTATCCAGACTGCTCCTTCCTTATCCAAGGGCTCCTTGGTCGTGGGTAACTCTCCAAAGTGAAGCAAGATCACTTTCCAAGCTTTAACTGAGTTACCACAGTAAAACTAAAGTTACTGTGGTAAAACTCCAAAGTTACTGTATGCCTCAATCCTCTTTCTCTATCAATGTCTCCTCTCTTTATTACCTCATCTCAACACCATTGGCTATCATGACACTCCCTGTTGCTGCTTTAACCTCACTGATTAGTCTCTTGTCACTGATCATGTGGTGTGTTGCTCCAGAGTCAATGATGATGGGTTTAGATGTGGATGCTTTGGCAGGAGCACCCAGACTCCGGGTCGTAGCCAAAGCATACACATGCTTAACCAACTCATCCCATTCCTTCTTTGTCACACACTCATCTGCCCTCTTGGTATCCATTCCTCTCATATCCGCACTGTCTCCTACTGTCTCTCCCATGTAAGCTGAGTATGAACACTCTCCTATAACCATCTGCTGAAGTACATCCTTGATTCTCTTCAAGATTACACTCATCCTGTCACTTAAGTGCTCAGACTCGCTATCCTTTCTCCATGCCCTTCTCTTCATTAACCACTCCTTAGAAAGTTTTCTCAACCTTCCCCTCTTACAGCTTGTACCTCCCTTCCATCTTTCTGGCTTCCTGTTCATTTCCCACACATCACAAGTATATTTAACAAGCTCACATACCTCTTCCATAAGGAAGCTGAAGATCACATCTTGCTTCCTCCTTTCTTGACAACATCTCGGATTTGATGTGTGTGTCTTCACCACATCTAGCTCCGACCATACTTCTCTCAGCCTTCCCACAAGCTGATAACACTCATCCTTTCCTTGTCTCAAGCCGCGGATCACCCCTCTGTCCTCAACGACTCTCACAAGCTTGGACTTGCCTAAAGTTGCTTCAATCTCACTCTTTGTAGTGTCTCCTTGAACAACTTCATTTCCCAGCTTCAGACCTCTTGTCTGACCTTCTTCAGTAGCCATTTCCATGAAAGGTTTCCCCTTTCCATGACTACTCCATAACCCACAGCTTTCCAAAGCTCTCTTTGCCCATCTTGACCAATCGCCATCCCTCTCTTCTTCAAGCTCCATGGTTGTACTAGATCTGTGCTTCATTTCCATGTTGAGATAGTTTGAATCCATCAGAATATCTCACACCACTCAGATAATAAAGACCAGAACTCAAGAACACCAAGAACACTCAAGAACCCTCAAGAACACTCAAGAACACTCAGATTTTATGAAAAACGAAATCACACTCTCCCCTTTTTAGCAACCTGGCTCTGATACCATATACACTTTTGTGTATTAGAGCATGATTCAACCAATCAGGGATAATCAGATGAAAAGATTAAAGAGATTAAGAGATTCTAGTGAGAGAATAAAGAGAGAGAGACTCAAAACTCCATTAATTAATAACTGATGAGGTTTACAAGTATTAATAGAGAGAGCAACAAGGAAATTCGAAATGGTTAAGCATGTGCAGTCAAAGGACAGGCTGGAACTCCTTTTGAATCACTTGGCTGTGCTTTCTCACATGCTTGCACTAGTATAAAGGTAACTTCTCCTTTCCAGCATCATACAGGCTGTCAAAGTGATCCCTTATCCTTCCTTAACCTCACTTATCCTCTTTGGTCGAATTTCCTCTCTTCTCTTCACTAAGTTACCTTCTCATCCCATCAGATAACTTCCCCAAGTAGTTACTGTGGTTAAAATAAAGTTACCACAGTAAAACTCTAAAGTTACTGTCTCAGCCTCCTTGGTCTTCATCTCAATAGGAGTGAGGGCTCATGGAGGCTAACCGGGAGTAGAAGTGAGGGCTTCCGGAAGAAGAGAAGGTGCAGAATGCTATCCAAAGCTTCTATCAACATAGGAAAGGGTAGAGAAAGAGTTGTGGGAGAGTGTTCTTACTCAGCCTACATGGGGGAATCAGTAGAAGACAGTGGGTGTTAAGAGAGCAGGAGAAAGGGAGTGGAGCTGATGATCGCATCACCAGGAAGGAATGGAGAGTGTTCATGGAACATGTACAAGCCTTAGCAGCAAGCAAGAAGCATGCTATACAATCCGGAGCTTCTAAACCCATGGTGATTGATTCTGGAGCAAGTCATCATATGATCAGTGATAGGAGGCTTATAAGTGAGATCAAGGCTGCAACAGGGAGTGTTAGGATAGCTAATGGTGCTATGATCCCAATAGAAGGAGTGGAAAGCTCAAACTGTTTGAGAAGGAACGGCTGCCTTCCATGCCTCAGTTCACTTCAAATCTATTATCTGTGAAGAAAGCTACCATTGATCTTGATTGTCAAGTAGTATTCAGACCTGATGAAGTTGAGTTTCAAGATTTGAAGACTGGGAGAGTCATTGGCAGAGGAGACAGCAAAAATCAGCTAACCACCTCGACTTGGCTAAGACCTCTAATCCCTTTGATTCTATTTGCTTGAGTAGTACTGCTGAGAAGATTGATAGTATTACTTGGCATGCTAGATTAGGACATCCTCATGCTCGTGCCATTGAATTGATAATCCCTAATATGTCATTCAATCACTTGGATTGTGAAGCATGCATATTAGGAAAGCATTGTAGGACTGTTTCCCAACATCTAAGACTACTTATGAGCATTGCTTTGATCTAGTTCACTCGGATGTGTGGACCGCTCCATGCATGTCTAGAGACAGCCATAAATACTTTGTGACATTCATTGATGAGAAGTCTAAGTATACATTGTTGAGATGAGCTGAGGAATATAAGGAGAGTTGTTCAGGGTGAAGAGGTTGTGATGTGGAGAAGAGGAGAAGGATTGGCCTTAGGGAGAACGTCCGTACCGGTCCGTACAGGTCCGTACCATGGCCGTACGGCCGTACAGACGGTATCGACCATGCGGTAAAGAAATGTTACCGCGAGAAGAAGTTCACGGTCTGATCACGTTTTGCCTGACCAAAGAAGGCATATGACCGTTTATGGAGAGAGGAAGAGCATCTCTACAGGCTGGCACAGGCTGGAAGGATAAGGTTCACTTTTAGCATAGTGACCACGCGTGTGGAGAGGCTCATTGGTCCGGTTCAAATTAAAGGCTCCCTTAGACTTGACCTCACATGCTTAGTCTCTTCTTAAAACCTAGATCACACTCCTATATATTGTAAACACTCTCTCATTAATGGATTAATGCGAATCATGTTACTCTCTCTCTAGTCTCTCTCTTGTTCATCATGGTTCATACATAAATCTCCCCATTTCTTCACAATCTCTTCTAAACTTCTCTTAATCTCTTACCAAATCTCTCAATACCTATTCTACTCTCTAATCTCATATGGTATCAGAGCCAGGTTGGCTTTGGTATTGAGAGACCCTTGTTCCTTTCTTTACATTTGCGAGTTTGTTCTTGTGTGATAAAGAAGAGGAGATGGAGACGACCAACTTTAGCAAACTGGTGACGGTTCCAGTTGCACTGAAGGGAGGCTCGAACTACTTGATGTGGTCCCAGTTGGTGAGGACTACCATTGGAAGGCTAGGGCTGTGGAACCACATCACAGATGATGGTCCGGAGCCAGTGGCCAAAGAAGATGAAGAAGAAGGCGACGGGAAGACTCTTGCGGTAGCTGAAGCAAAGAGATGGGTCCAAGAGGATTTGATGGTGCTGTCTGTGCTCCATGCCTCCCTGGAGCTCCCCATACTTGAAGCTTACGTGCACTTTGAGACTCCTAAGCGCCTTTGGGACATGCTCCATAAGAGGTATGGAAACAAGTCCAACATAAGCCGGGTGTTTGATCTGAAGCAAACCATCAGTGTCTTGAGGCAAGATGGAGAAGATCTCACCAAGCACATGGGGAAGTTTGGAGCTTTGTGGTCCGAACTTGAGAGTCTTAGACCCAACACAACTGATGAGGAATCGCTCATTGAGAGGAGAGAGCAAGATCAGGTGTTTGGGCTATTGATGACTCTAGATGAAAGCTACCAGGATGTGATCAAGCATATCCTGAGATCACCTACTCTCCCATCCATGGAGGAGGTATGCGCACAACTTCAGAAGGAGGAAGGAAGGCTCTCTTGGGTTGTTTGGAGGCAAGAAGGGAATGTACACAGCTCATAAAGCAGAAGAGGCGCAAGCAAACAAGGCAGCGTACCGTGGAGATGGAAGAAGAAAGTATGAGAAGTATGAGGGAAGCTGTGAGCATTGCAAGCGGCAGGGGCATAAGAAGAGTCAGTGCTGGATCCTACATCCACACCTCAGGCCTAGCAAGTTCAACAAGGATAGAAGCTAAGGCTCACCTTTCTGCTGAAGCAAGTGGTGCCGGCTCATCAGGGGCTAGTCCAAATGTCAAGGCGGGTGAAAGTGAAGGCAGAGCTCTAACTTCTCAGGAGGTGATCACCAAGGCTGACTTTGAGGCTTTCATCCGAGCCCTCAAGGAGTCTGGTAAAATGCTAGGCAACACTCTTGGATACTCATACTCTGCTCATACATTACCTAGTATCTCTGATAAACTGTTAGATATTTTTAAAATCATGTACTGCCACTGCTCATACTAGCATAACGATAGATTGTTAGGAGTAGTTAAGAGCCTGAAAGCTGAAAATGAAACATCTAGAACCAAGACTGCTAGGAGCTTGCATAAACCATTGATAATTGACTCTGGTGCATCTCATCACATGATTAGTGATAACAATCTGATAAAAGACATAGAACCTGCCCTTGGACATGTTATGATTGCGAATGGAGATAGAATTCCCATTAGGGGCATTGGTAAACTGAACTTGTTTAATAAGGATTCAAAAGCTTTTTACATGCCTGAGTTCACCTCTAATCTTTTATCAGTTAAGAAATGCACTACTGATCTTCAATGCAATGTTATTTTCAGTCCTAATGATGTAAGTTTCAGGATATTAAGAGCAGTAAGTTGATTGGGCAAGGAGCAACCAAGGGGGATCTTTACATGATTGAAGACCTTGCACCTATTTCTAGTTCTTGTTTCTCGTTTAGTTCTGTTTCTTCCTTAAGTACTGATGCTCTGTGGCATGCTAGGCTAGGACATCCACATGTTAGGGCCTTAAGCATTATGTTACCAGGTGTCATGTTTAAAAATAATGATTGTGAGGCATGTATTTTGGGCAAACATTGTAAGACTGTTTTTCAGATCATCTACTCTTTATGCAAACTGCTTTGATTTAATTCACTCTGATGTTTGGACGGCACCTTGCTTATCTAGGGATGATTACAAGTATTATGTCACATTCATTGATGAAAAATCCAAATACACCTGGTTAACATTGATTAAAACTAAAGAGGGTCCTTGATGCATTTAAAAATTTTCAAGCCTATGTGACTAACCAATATCATGCCAAGATTAAGATTTTCAGGTCTGATAATGGTGGGGAGTATACTGGGCATGCATTTCGTGATCACCTTGCTCAACATGGGATTCTTCACCAGACTAGCTGCCCATACACTCCACAGCAGAATGGAGTTGCGGAAAGGAAGAAAGAACAGACATCTCATGGAGGTGTCCCGGTCCATGATGTTCCACAAAGGGGTTCCCAAGAGGTATTGGAGTGATGCTGTGATGACTGCGTGCTACCTGATCAACAGGATACCAACCAGGATCTTGGCAGATCAATCTCCATTTGAGGTACTCAACAAGAGGCAGGCCAGTTGGATCACCTGAGGACCTTTGGATGCGTGTGTTATGTTCTTGTACCAGGCGAGCAGAGAAACAAACTAGAAGCAAAGAGCACCAAGGCTATGATGATTGGGTATTCCACTTCACAGAAGGGATACAAATGCTATGATCCTACATCTAGGAGAGTCCTAGTGTCAAGGGATGTCAGATTCATGGAAGACAAAGGATACTATGATGAGCAGACATGGGAAGACTTGGAGGATCTCTCCCAGCCATCAGAAAGAGCTGCTTGCTTGAGAAACATCCTAGAGGGCTCGGCTTGGAGTGTCCCAGGATCAGAGTAGGCGTCCAGAACCTACTCCAGCTGCAGCAGAAGAACCATCCCACTTTGCACATGAGGGGGGAAGTGAATCAGTATCTGAACTAGAGGACCGAGGCTTAGAAGAGGCCGGTGAGCTAGGAAACAGAGGAACTGATTCTCCTGTCCAAAGTGGAGAGAAGGACCATCAACAGGAGAAACTGAATGAAGAAGATCAGAGACAAGGAGAGGCTAGAGCTGAAGCTGAAGAACAGACGAAGCAGTGAGTGACTCCACAAGTAGAAGAAGAACAAGAGATGGACACAAGAAGGGCCAGTGTGAGAAGGAGTACAAGGCTGATAAAGGATCCTTCCAGTTGGGTAACACGAGAGTGTACTACAATGCCCAAGCTGTGAAGCATCCTACTCAGGCTGTGGGTTCCTTGCTCAATATCCAGAAGCACATTGTGCATTGTATGGTAAACTAGATAAGAACACAGTACAAGAAGCTA